>NW_015091083.1:1025227-1068418 GCF_001431845.1 Calidris pugnax | reverse complement strand
GCCGCCGCGCGCCCTGCCCCTCGGCCGCCGCCTCTCACGCTGCTGCCATCACTTTTACCTTGGTACATTCATTTCATATATATTTTTTTATTATTTTTTTTTTCCCCGACGGTCTGGGCGTGTGGAAAACCCGTGTGCCCTGGGAGGGCAGAGACGGCCCCTCACGCCGCTGGGCACTACAGGGGGTCCCTCAGTACGGAGGGCCGCGGACCCCCGGGGGTCGTCCTCCAGTAACTTCTTTCCCCCCCCAAAAAGGCCGAGCAGTTGGAAGGCCTCCTGGACACTCTAACCCGCACACCTTCACAGCGGGACAGGTTGCTCTTGCCTATCCACCCACAAGCTGGCAACCAAGAAAATGCTTGAAACGCTGAAAATTTTAGGGTGGCTCAAGGAGGATTTGGTAAGCGCCAGATGTAGTGCCCCATGGAGGGGTGTAGCGCTGTCCCGTGGAGGTGGAGAGCCTTGTTTGGAGGCAGACAGACATGGACAGGCTGGCTCCCACCTGCCCCACGCCTTCCTCAAACCGGCCAGAAAGCAGAGTGGACTGGTACTGCCTGCTGCCCAGCAAAAAACACGAGCTCTGCATCCCTTGTGAAAACTTCCCTGCCATCCGCTGTCACGTCTCTTGACGGGTGTTTTGCAATCTGGTGCTCTTCCTGCAAGGTGTGGTGCAAGATGTGGAAGCAGAACCCGAGGCGGGCTCCCTGGTAGCTGGTGGCGATTCCCCACTGAAAGGATTTCCCTACGTGTTTCGCTGGAGCGTTTACCAGTCACCCGTGGCTCCACTCTCCCGTTGCCGGTGGGGAGGGGGGACGGTCCCTCTTCTGCGTGACAGCCCGCACAATGACAGCCTCTGTTGTCATTTTGTGTGCGTGCTATGTGGGTCTTTTTTGTTTTCACCAGCAGCTGTAGGGAAAAAGTCACGTATTTTACATTGTCCCCAGCACCAGGGTCGCGCTTGGACTGAAGTGAAATTGGCCACGGAGCGTGCCGTGCCCTCCGAGGTGAGCCAAGGCAAAAAGCGAGGCACGGCCATGCAAAATACTCGCTTTGTTTAAAAATAGGTATTTTCTACATAGTAACGTGGCTGGGTACTGCACCCCAACACCTCTCTGCCGGCACTGCTGCTTCTGTTGGGCTGCTCCACAGGACATGTGTGCTGTGCTCTGTCAAGTCCCTCGTCTCTTCTTTCAAGCAGTGCCTTACATTTCAGGTTTAAAAAAAAAAAATAAAAATCCTTCTTCCCCTGACTGTTCGCTCATGGGGAGGAGTGTGTTTCGGAGCGGTGCCTGCACAGCTGGCTGCCGGCACGGTCAAGCCCTGCACGTCGCTCGGACCTCCCTGGGCACCGCATTAAAGCATCCAGCGTGGAGGGGGCTGGAGGGCTGCCAGCGGGGATGAAGGGCGCCTGGGGCACTGGCTCTGGAGGTGCCATCTTCCGTGTCTTTAAACGAAGGGGGAGACCCCCCCACCCCAGGCTCAGAGGAAGGCTGGCCATTGCCCTGGCGAGGCTCCGGGCCTGGGGGCTTTGCCACAACGCTGGTGGGTGCCGTTTGCCCTCAGCCCCTGCTCCAGCTCCCGGCGAGCTGGTGGCTCAGCCCTTAATCTCCGGGATGAAATTTCCTGCTGACGCGGCCGGTGCTGTCCCAGCGTGAGCCGACGCTCGTCCCCAGCCCTATGGCTCTTCCCTTTGTTCCCAGCCGGTGCGGCGCTGCCAGAGCCACGAGGTGTGCGGGGAACGGGGAACGCTGTCTGCCCGACGGCGGGAGCACCGCTGTTAGAGCTGATACACCACTGCCTGCCCGACGGGGCCCACGGGCTCGGGGAGGAAGCCAAAGGGGGGGCCAATGCCGTGTCAATTAACAAGTTGCCCCTTCACAGCGCACACCTCGCCTTCTCAAAGCCGAGGCGCCCTGTGTCGGGGCTGCGGGTCTGCCAGGGTTCCCCCCCGGCCCCTCTCCCGGTGCCCCCAGCGGGCAGCCGGCAGCGAGGCCGGCGCAGGTTTGGCTCCGCTCCGTGTTTGAAGGGAAAGGACCTCGTCTTCTCGCCCCATCCCCGGCCCCCCTCCGTTTTCCGACAATGCCCCGAGTGTCTGCGAGGAGAGGACGCGCGGTAACTCCCGGTCACGTCCGCCGGCCGGCAGGGACGGGGCCGCGCTCCCCTCCCGGCGGAGCGCCCGGGCTGGGGCAGCAACCGCAGCGCAGGGAACAGTGCGAGCGGGGGGGAAGCAGCCCTTCCTGCCGTACGTGCCTGCCATCACCCGCAGGAACGGGAACATTGGGGCTGGGATCAGCCCCGCGGAGTTAGGGGGAAAAAAAAAAAAAAAACCAAACAAAACTAAGAACCCCGCCGCGATGCGCGTCGCCTCGGAGAGTTTCTGAGACTGAGCCGTCCCCCCCTTCCCGGCCAGCAGCGGGCCCCGGCACCGGCCGGCCCCGCCGCCCACAGCGCGGAGAGCCCCCTCGCCGACCCCCCTCCTTCTCTCCCCCCGGCCCCCGCGGGGGACACGGCAGCGCAGCCCTCGGGCCCGTGTCACCGCGGGGCTGGCGTCTGCGCGGGCCGGACCCTCCCCCGCCAGACCCCTCGCAGCCTCGACACCCGCACGGCTGGGCGGCCTTCGCGCCCCCGGCCCCCCAAGCCCGGGGACACGGGTCGCGGGGACAGGCGGCCCCTGGGGACGGCCCCCTGCCCGCCCTGCTCTCCGACCCGCCCGGGCGCCACCGACGCCCCGGGCCCGGCGCTGCCCGCGGGGACAGAGCTCCCGCCCCCAGGGGCGGTGCGGCCCCGCCCCCCCGAGGCTCCGCGGTGGTACAGCCCGGCGCACCCCTCCTCCAATGGTTCGGCCCCGCGGCCGTTCTCCCCCCCTCCTCCGAATGGTTCGCCCCGCTCCTTCCCACCCTCCCTGCTCCACGTAGTGGTTCAGTCCAGCGGCCGCTCTCGCTTGGCGTCGGCACAGCCGCTGCCGTGACCCGGAAGTGCTCCCGCAACGCTTCCGGAGCGACGGGGCTTCCGGCCGTGCAGCCCGTTACGCCGGCCCGGCCCGGTTATGTGAGCACCGGGGCCTTCTCCTCGCGTGAGTGTTCGGGGACGGGGGCGGCTGTCGGGGCTGCTTGGGCGACTCGGGGAGGGGGGGGGAGGAGCGGCGTTGCTGGGCCGCGGGCCGGAGCTGCGCGGAACGGCCGCGCCGCGGCGGGCTGCCAGCTCCGGAGGGGGACTGCCCCGCCGCGCCCGGGATTGTTTATATTTATTTAACTTTGTTCCTACAAACGTATATATTTATTGATTTGTTCTGTGAGTAAGCGCCGGCCGCAGCTGCCTGGTGGCTGTGGGAGGATGCGGTTGAGCGGCGCGGCTGCGGGGGGCTCCCCCGGCCCGGCCTCCTCCCGGGGGTGTTCCCGGGCTGCCCGCGGCCGGGTTGCTCGTGGAAACCGTCCCGCGGGGCGGAAAGTGGCCGAGCAGGCGGCGCCGGACTCTCTGCGCGGGGAGGAGCTGCGCGGCGCCGGCCCCGGTCCCGGGGAGCGACGGGGAGCGCTGGAGCAGGCGGCTGCCGCTGCTGCTGCACCACAGAAGAAGTACTAAATAAACCCAGATGTTTGTGGCGTGGCGTGTCTGTCCCCGCCCCTGTCCCCAACGCCTTGTTTGTGGTGCGCGCATGAGTTCCTTTGAGGAAGTTATACGCTATTTCAGCCTTCTGCAGGGAAGTCGGCAGGCATCTCGGCTAACAAGTAGAAACGATTTTTTTTGTGCCAGCGTTTTTTGTAATGCACGTTAGCTTGTTAAAAAAGCATGTTTAGGCTTAAAAACTTTGCCTTGAGGGACCCGTGCTTACTGAGGTTTTTAAGCGGTGTAACTGGTGTTCCTCATTGGACTCCCCCGTGTTCAGGAACAGTGGGGTGGGTGTGCTTTTTGTAGTTTTAGTTTCTGTTTTTCCTGCTGGTTGTTGCATGGATGCACAGCTGATGTGTTGCAGAGGTGTTCACTGTGTTATTTCCTTTCTTGAAGCTCAGCAGGTCTTGGTACCTTTTGTAATGGCTATACACCAAAAAAAAATGTTGAAAATAGAGGAGGATTTTTTTTGTGTGTGTGTGTTTGGGTGGAGTTTTTTTTCCAGCCATGCCCCATAAGCAAGGAAAGATCTATTTAGAGATGGGAATGGTGTGAAAGGGAACTCACCAGTATGGGTGACTCTTCCTAAGAAAAGAACCTCTTAAGGAAGAGGAGGATGTGCAGCTTTGGTGAGTCTTTGTTTCCCAGCTGGAAACAAAGCCAGTGGCTTCAGGGAATTGCCGTCTGGGAATTGCATAGAGCTTGGCTGCTGCTTTGAATACGGAGGTACCAAATGCCCGGCTGCTCCTCTGGGTGAGATGCCACATTTCAGAAGTGCCTTCGCAGAGCCTGTGTGTTGCTTTGCTTTCACTGCAAACTCCCTGAAGAGTGCACTGTCAGCTCCTGGGGAAGCTTTGGTCCTGGAATCTAGGGTAGCTAAATATAGGGCAGGACCAGGATGGGAGAAAGGTAAGTGTTTCCTTACCTGCCCCGGCATTTATTTTCTGTGTCTTATCTGTTAGGTTCTTAGGCACTTGTGTTATTTAAATTGTTGCATGGGCAGTTCTCATAGTGGTATTTAAGAGTTAATCTTTTTGTAACTTTAACAGGGGAAAGTTGGATCTAAATTTAGATTTAGAGGGCTTTTTTTAAAGCTCCCTGTGCATGCTACGTTGGCACTGTGTGGCTCTAGCCTGTAGGATTCTCTCACTAATCTGAATAGTTTCCCTGCCTAGTTCCTCTTCTGCCTTTGGAATGTGGTGGTGGCAGATACTAGGCACACCATACCCAGATGTTTTTCAGCCGGGTAGAGCCACAATTTTTACAACTCTTACTTTCTTTTCTTCCGATGTAGCATATGAAATTGAAAACAAAGCCAAATGCTTTCTGATGTATGATGTTGGTTTTCCAGAGGGGAACTGAACTGTTTGGTTGATTTGGAAGAAAAAACAACCCAAAACAAACCCACAACAAATCAAGCAGATGTGCCAAGGAGAACTGAAAGCTCATGTGTTTGAATACTTAGTGGACTTTAGATTTAGTTATAAGTGCTCTTTGGAACACGGCAGCTCAATAATTGCCCATGAAATTAGATCAGCATTCAAAACCACCCTGTGAGAAGATCCAGCTGACTTGTTTTCTTTGCCTGTGTATAATCCCAAATGTTACCCAAGCAGATTAAAATAAATACCTTGTCTACTAGCTCTTTCTGTTTCTAAAAAGTAGAAACTACTGTAAGAAGTTGGTGATGGAGGAAATCAGTTGGTGCTAGAAGGGAAGGTACGTAGGACTGGAAGCATTGCTCGCTGTCATGGCCAGCTCCATCAGCTTCATGTCAGAATGAGATGGAGCTTGAGTGTGTTTGGCAGATCGTGACGCCTCTGATGGTTAGAAGCCTGCGCTTGCCTTCTGGCTGGAACATATTCACAGTACATTAAAAGACTAATTTGTGGTAATACATAAGGATCTTAATTCAAAAACTAAAGGTTTACTGAAGTGTTTGTTTGATAAACACTTGTTCTGAAGGAAACACTTAATCTTCTCTGTTCTTAAAGCCGACAGAAAGCCCTATTGCTAATACAGCTTAAAGAAAGTATTTGTAATTGCTATTTGATTGTACAATTAAAATGACTTGAGGCAGCTCAGTGTAAAAACATAATCTGTCTTAATAGCAAAGCCCGGGCACAGGATTTATACTGCAGCTGAGGCTGTGCCGCGGTAGGCACAGGGCGCTCAGTGCAAGCCCCGCTCAGCCCTAGTGAGGTTGTGCCTTTGTGATGGGAACCTCGGGCTGGGGAAAAACGCTGGTGCACATAATGTGATCTAACATCTGGCATGCATTCATCGTTTTTGCGTTTTCGTGTTTTATTAAAATATTATGAGGTTCTGCTAAATGAGAATTTGTAAACAGGGGGATGTTAAGGAGGAGTACGGTGTCTGCCGTTAGCAGACCTGCTGCTCAACCTGTAATTCAGATACTGGATGTGCTGTGTGCAGGCTGCAGATGTGTGAATGATGCACCTGCCCAGGGAATTGAAATGGGATTTGCTGCACGCGGTGATGCCTTGCGTTAGTGGTACTGAGCCCAAAGACGAGGGATCTCTGGCCAGGTTACCTTGGGTTTGCAAGCTGCCTGCTGGGAATGCATCCTAAATTGCTCTGAACAGAGTCTTCAATAGTGGGACGCAGAAGAGAGGATCAGCAGATGGGAGAGCCTCCGCTGCTGAAGGGCTGTATGCGGAGCACTACACACCATGGGGCTTTCCAAGTGAGCAAGCAGCGAGGGGTTGGGTACAGCAGTGAGGGCAGGTCCTTGGCACCCCCAGAACTGAACGCAGCTGTAGTTGCCTCAGTTGAATAGCCTTCGGGGATAACAAGTTGCTTTTTAGCAGTCTGGGCTTTTACGTTAGAGAAGTACCTGGTTAAGGTTTGCCTTAGAAGAATGACTACAGTCTTCTTCTTAACCAAACTTCTTGGTTTACATAATAATAATAAAAATAATGCTGCCAATCTATTTTGTATCTGCTGGTTCCAGCTTGAGGGGATTAGAAAAATTCTGATGTGCTAAGTGCTGAAACAAAAGCAGGGCTTTTGTACCAGGTGGGTGAGCTCTCTGAAATGTATTGTGTTTGTGTTTCACCATGGTAATTTGTTTGAAATGTCTACCCTAAGGGAAAAAAAACCCAAAACCACCTTAGAAATGCTGCTAATTGTTTAAAAAAAAAAAAGAGAACAAGCTCTAGTAGATGTATAGTCAACTTTGATTTCCTCCTTTTTTTCTTAAGAGCAGCTGCCTAGTTTGGGAAAGGATGTTCATAAAGTAAGATTTGAGATGTGCTTAAAATCAAATTCACTTCATCTCGCTTGGTTTCTCCTTGTCTATTTCCCAACTATCCACAAAACAGACTTGACTTTTTTTTTTTTTACCGACAAGATTTGAGGACTTGATTGCTTGCTGCAATACTACATTTTCTTTAACTTCAAGTTTTGCCTTCGAGCAAAGTACAAGCTTGCATTTGCAGCATAAATATGTCAGTTCAGATTGTCGAGTCCCAAGTGCTGATTTGTTTGCCTCTGTGCTTAAAGGATATCTTTCTGTGGGGTAGCAGGGTGAAAATGACATGGGTAGTTGTTTTATTCCACGGCAGTGAAGAATAAAACAACCTGCTGTTTGGAGGGGCAGTTAAGTGTGTGTTGGTCAGAACTGTGGTCTGTGGGAATCGCTTCTGAAAATAAAAAGATCCTTTCCTCACTGTGCTTACTGCTTCGCTTTAAGGAGAACTAAGGAGCAGGAGAATGGAGGTCATTGGTAGCAAAGTGGAGGTTTATCCACGGTTTTACCCATTGTGGTGGCTTTGGTTGGCCTCTGTCATCCTCAGTGGCTCGGGAGTGCTGTAGCTGGCTGGATATGGCAGGGACAGATCAGCCAGGAACCTGCTCTACTCCCACAACCTGCCAGTGGAGAAGTGATACAGGCAGAGGTTCTGCATAAAGTCTGAAGTACACCACACATAAATTCCTGGTACGTACATAACAAATGCGCCTGCGGCTGCCCTGCTGCAGGACGGCTGCTGCCAGTCGCTGCCCTTATGTGTCCTGGCTCTAACATTGCCACAAATTTTGCGTTTCTGTAGCTAACTTAGCTTTTGGGAGGATATTATATAATTGAGCTTCGGTTTGAATAATTCATACATACGCCCTGCTGAAACTTGAAAAATTCCTAGTGTTTCTTCCTATTTTTTTTTTCCAGTTACATCATGAAGTGACTGGCTTTTGATGAGTCTGCGTGTTTTCATCCAACATAAATTGTTTTAAAACAACACACACCTGTTTAGCTAAAAGTTTAAAACTCTATTTATGCAAGATTCTCACTGAAGTTAGGAGAAGTCCTTACCAAAAACTTGGTGGTGTTGAAGCTCGATCCTTTTTTTATTATTTTTTTTCCCCCCTGAGCATTGGAGACTGCATTTGCAGTTTAGTCTGATTTAGTGAAGCCTACATTTGTAAGGCTGTTAAGTGCGGAGCTGTGCTACGTGGCTCAAAAAGGGAGTGTGCAAGTAAAGATACGCATCAAGAGCACTTGAATAAAACATAATGTTTTGTTGCAGAAATTTTCTTAATATGCAAGATACGTAATGCAGAGCAGGGAGAGTGGGAGAAGAGCACCTGATTGAAACTCCTTTGCCACACTTGTAGAAGAATCCGTGGTGTTTTTTTTTTCATATTGAGATATGACATTGAGCTTTATAACTGTCAATTAATTACATTTTTCCATGACTTGCTTATAGAAGCTTGCAGAGATCTGTCTGTCTTAACGTTTTGTAGCGTTATATATTAAAAGCTCTGGCTTGATTGTTATTATGAATTTGGGTCGTGAGACATCTCTCAGTGTCTGTCAGTTTTATTGCCAGTCTGTGCTGATGCACAGTAATTAATGTGATTGCATTAATATGCACCAAATCAAGTCTCCTTCTTTCTGTGGAATAATGGTTCTGAGGCCTGAGACTTCTCTATTTTGTGACAGAGCTGTGAGAAGGCCTTTTTTAAAACTATCTAAAATACGTAATCTTTCTTCTTGTTTCTTTTCAGTTAAGCAAGATAGAGTATTTTGTTTTGAAACACACTTTGTCATCCTGTTAGGCCTTGCTCAAAGGGCCACTGAGCCCATTCTGTTTTGCATTTTATTGCTAGTCCACAGGCTGGTTTTAGGTTTTGCGGGTTTTCTGTTCCTATTTTCAGTGGGCAGTTATGGTTATACCTTTTTCTGTCACCCAGGAGCCCAAGACAACTCTGACTCTTTCACCTAAACTGAGTTTCAGAAGCAGCTGGTTGCATCTAGCTCAGTAGAGATGTGAAACTTCACCTAAGGATAACTGCTTACCTGCAGCCACCTCCGAGTTGAAACTGGACAAACTAGTCAATGGTTTGAGGAGCCTTTGCTGTAGAGCGATGTCCCTTCTATTGTTCACGTCTCCTCAGATGCGTTGGATGCCTTTTGCTGGGCTGACACATGCTCTGCTTGTGTCGGTGGTGCTCTGCCTCACTGAAGTTTGCTTTCTTACAGGGAGCATATTCCCGATGTCCTGCCATGGATGATGACAGCCAGGATGAACTGATAAACAAGAATGCTGCACTAGGCAAGGGCAAACGACAGAGTCTCGCGCTCCTCAGTGAAACAGGTAAATGAGACCTCCCTGCGTGTGCACATTTCTTGTTGTAAGTTGGAGAACTGATTGGTTTAACCTCCAAAGAAAAATAAAGATATATTTGTGACCATTTGTTTCTTTTTTTCCCTGATAATTTTTTGTTTGTTTGCTTCCTAAATTCTGTATCTCCAACTGCTGGCATGCTTCCCTGGAGTTTCTCAGAACAGGCAGCTGATACCACTGAGGAAATCTGGGGTTTCACTTCATCTATAACATCCTGAGCCCGGGTTCTGGTGTGGCCTTCACTGTTCTGCCTGTCTGCCTCAAATAGGTATTTACTGTCATCTTCTCTTTTCTTTTTAAGAAAGCAATGGTGGAAACAGCTGTGATTCAGAAGATGATACCGGAAGTGAGGAAGAAGAGGATGGCACTGAGGAAGAGGGAGGCGAGGAAGACAAGGAAGAAAGTGAAGATGAAGAACTAGAAGGTAAGTCTGCTAATTAATCCTTCATTTAGGGTGCTTTCTGCTATGGCCAGACAGGAGAATTCAGTAGAAAAGAAAAAAGACAAGGACCTCTTATTAAAGAAAGTCAGCAAAACAACAGCAGCTTCCCCCTTACCCTCCTCTCAAAAAAATGTGAGAGTGTTTTTGGGTAGCTTTTCACTGCTTCTTGAAAATGTCAACTCAATTCACAGGTTTTAGGAAAAAACTAACACACATCTCTATTTTGTACTAAAATTAAAAACACCTTTCAACAATGTATGCTGAGTGTTTAAAAATATTTTTACTCAAAGCCAAGCTTCTCTAAGCAGTCTTCAGGTGGGCACCCAGGTCCCTTGACTCTCAAAATCATGATTTGCTGCTGAAATCTTTGATCTTTTCTTCTGCGGGCGAGTGTATTACTGTTTCTTGTCCTATAGAGTGTCTATTTAAAAAAAAGCTGGGTACATTATAACTTTATTACAACTTTATTTTTTAACTTCACTGTTCAGTGATAGCGTGACGTATCTTATTGTCTTGTGGTTTTGATAAACGGTTGGTTTATCTCTTGCAAGACTAGTCATGTTGTCAGGTTTTATTTTTGCTTTATTTTTCACCAGAGTAATCCATTGCTTTTTGGTAAAGGGATTTAGAAAAAAAAACAGCAAAAATTATTGCCTCAAACTGGGGAGGCTGTGCTTCACTCGTGCAGACCCATAAAATAAGCTTACTTGGAATTTTCTGTGAACTGATACCCCCTCCTGCTCACCCCCTTTGCCCTTGCTGCTGAAGCCCTGCAGCACACAAGAGGTGTTTTTCATCTCTCACTTTTTAAGATTGTGAAGATGACGATGAAGAAGAGGAAGAGGAGGAAGAAACTGAGGCTGCTGTGGGAGGAATGACTGATTCTTTGAAATTAGAGCCACACATGAACGGAGCGAGCATTTCCTCTGATGAGGATGGCGAAAACTGCCCCATTTGCCTCAACACCTTTAGGGATCAGGCTGTTGGGACTCCTGAGAACTGTTCCCATTACTTCTGCTTGGACTGCATCGTGGAGTGGTCTAAGGTGAGCTGTTTTGTCCTTGATGTCCTGTGGTCTTCTGGCATGCTCTGCTCTCTGTCTCGCTGATCATGCTGTTCTGCTATAAGGAGAATGAAACACTGTAATATTTATATTATATATATGCTTTCTTAAGATTTTTTTTTTAACACAGACTTGGGTTACTGCTCTATTTGGCAGGATTCACATTTGTGAAGCGTAGATCTGTTTTTCTTGTACCCATCCTAATCTGTTCTGTTCTCTGAAAGCTGTAATGTCATAAGCAAGTGTGTTTCTAGGCATCTAAAAGTCTTTTTTTCAAGTCAAGATACCAGTGATACTGGTTTTCTCTGTGTGTGTTTATATATTTCTCTGTGTATATATAACTTTACCTCTTGTTGAATTCTGTGTTGTGACCGTTGGATGTGAGTCTGTTGCGAC
Source organism: Calidris pugnax (assembly GCF_001431845.1). Taxonomy (NCBI): domain Eukaryota; kingdom Metazoa; phylum Chordata; class Aves; order Charadriiformes; family Scolopacidae; genus Calidris; species Calidris pugnax. The sequence goes on along the minus strand of NW_015091083.1, from coordinate 1,057,263 downwards.
AGTGAACATATAAATGTAGGAAAGATATAAAAGAATACTGACTAAATCAGCAGTTTGCTCTGAATTCAGTTTTCAGTCGAAATTCCTTGCCACCTGTGTAGTTGCTATAATCATAATCCAGGGTGAAAATTCCAGGAAAACTTACTGTGTATGCAGCAGTACCAGTGGTAATTAAATAAAAAAAAAAATAAAATAAAAATCACTCTTCCTGGAAATATTTTTAAGCTACTTCCAGTTGCTCGTTTGTCCAAAGGAAAGCCAGTACCCTAAAACATGAGCACTGTTTCAAGAGAATGTTTGCAAGAACTTTGATGCTGCTTTGGCAGTTGAGTAATAATTAAATGACTTTAGTATAATAAATGCTTTTCTAAAAATGCATGTTTTCTCTGATACAATAGGTTGTTTGTAAACCACATGAGTCAGATATAAGTACTTAAAATGTCAAGACCAATAGCTGTTAAGATGATTACTACATTGATTTAATGCTTATTACATTAATAATTGAAGATTTCCTTGTTAAAAATTGAATGAAGAGATGTGCTTATTAACTGTATGGGTAATTTTTTTTTTTCTAGAATGCAAACTCCTGTCCAGTGGATCGAATCCTCTTTAAGTACATCAGCATTCGGGCACATTATGGTGGTAAAATCTTAAAAAAGGTAGGCTTTCTACTGTAGCAAACAGGCCAGTTGCCACAAAATTACCATTTGACTCTAAGCTCTTCTGTATTGATAAGCCTGTCCTCCTGGGGAGAATGCCCTGCATACTGCAGGTGCTGTTATACTCCAAATAGGAATAATCTAGGTTATACGTCATCTCTTTCTTGTCTTGCTGCCAGCTCTGCTGTGTAGCAGTTGGGTTTGTAGGGGAAGAAAGACCCAAGGCAATAGTAGAGAGCTCTGACAGGCAGAGGTTGAGTGTGCTGGTAGTCTCTCACAAAAGAGAGACTATTAATTCTCTATTAATATCAGAAATGTAGTGCTTTTTCAGGAGACATTTAGGAGTTTGGTGCTGTTTTCATAAACTGATGGTTTATTATTAAGTGTTTGCATTTTATCAGAAGTGTGAATTAACATTTAAATGATATGTTGTGAGGGGAAGCTAAGCCTGCTCTCTTTTGTCTTGTTTTGGGGTTTGTTTTTTTTTTTCTTTGATTACTTTTGACATTATTTGGGAATTTTGATTTTTTTTCCTGTTCTTAAAACGCAGTTTTCTGTAGTTGTTGGTGTCTGACAGTAGACAAGTTCATTAGATGTTTTCAAGCATTTGATCATGTCCTAGATGTGTTGAATGAACTAATTGAAGGTTCTGGTATGCAACAGCCATTTTGGTTCATCCACTTTTAGGTTTTGCTGCAGATACTGTTAATGTGACAATGAATTTTAAAAAATGCCGCATTCTGCATAAAATGTGAATCCCTCTTTTATTTAGATTCCTGTTGAGAACACGAAAACTCAGGGTAATGATGGAGAGGATGATCCAACCTTCTGTGAGGTGTGTGGCAGAAGTGACCGCGAGGATCGCCTGCTGCTGTGTGATGGCTGCGATGCAGGGTAAGAAAGTTACCTGCCTGACTGCTGGTGGCACTGCAGGGCTGGCCAGTTTTTGGTCCACAGGCGGTGTCTGGTTTGTAGGCTGCCCCTTGCTGCTGTCTTCAGGCTCATTGTGTGGCCAGACTTGTGTCCATGCGTTTATAGCGCAGACACCCCCAGGATGTGATGGCTCCTTTTCTGGTTATGGAGCAGTGTATGTGTGGAGTCCTGCACACATCAGTGCTGCAGACCACCATAACAGGTGACCATATCTTCAAGTGATGAAGATGTCTGCACTCATCCATGCAACGTGGGTGCATGGAGGGCAAAAAACTTATTTATGTCTCCTTGATAGGGTGCATGACTAGGCCCAGCTGACTGGGCATTAGTGCTGTGCAGAAGTGCTGAAGACTCATAGTTTTGTGAAATTCTGAGGTCTTTTGTTTATAGCCACAGCTACTAAAAGATTCCCTTACTCTTGCTTACCTCTTTCTTTGCCAAATTTTTTTTCCCCACCTTGATTAATAAAATAAGCGTTTAAGTAGAGGCATCAAGATACTACACAACTTCAGGCCTACAGTCTTCTGCTAGAACTTAAAGCTCTTACACTGTTTAATTAGTCTTGCATCATTGTCAGTTTGATATCAAAAATTATCCATTGAGCAAAGAGAGATACTTGCTTGCAAGGAATATGTAAAATAATCTTTCAAAAATGACTTCTAGCAATCTAACTAGACATCTGGTAAGTCTAGTTTTGTCTTTGTGTTCTGTAGTGTCCATATACACTGATTCATCTTTTGGAGAAGAGGCAAAATCAAGAACATGAAATACTGTTAAGCATGACATCAGAACACTGAATTTAAAACACTTGACCAAGACCAGTGTTTCATAGGTCTTACCTGAAGTCTTGTCTTTCATTTCTTTCTGAACTTTTGTAAGACTTATCTGAACTCAGGGTATTGCTTCAGATTTTCCTTTGTGGTCTCTCAAAAGTTTATTTTGTTTTCTAAGTTTGATACAGTTTTTGATATTTTTTTTCATCTTATTTTCCTAAAATAAGTTCTTTATAAAATGCTTGACTTCTACTGTGGCACTTTTGGAAAAACATCCTGAAGAAAGAACTTGCGGTCTTATTAGCTCACCATGGCTGAGATAACTCTAGAAAAATGTAAAATAGCTCACTTCAAACTCTGGTTTTATTCCTCTGCATTCTCTGACCTGACAGCAGAGTGAAAATTTCATCAGTTATTTTTGCCAACAGTTTTAAAGCCAACAAAGTCATCCTGTCTTTCCATTGCTTTTAGCTAGATGGGGCTTTGCACAATGTTAAACTGATTTAAATGATTTATTGCAACTTCCATCTTCTTAAGTCTCTGAAAGAGTGTAAAATCTCATCTGCTGAGGTGTACTCTTTCATGCAAGCAGGACATGATACTCCATTTTGTATTGACAATTAATGTATTTTAGTATAAACATAATAGTGGTGGGTTTGGCAGTTTAGCTTCAAATTGAGTTTATCACAACATGGTTGGGAACAGGTTTGAAAAACACAATCTGAAGTTGAAGTGATAGGTGGAAGGGAGATTAACAGCTGTGGTCTCTGTAATTTTCTTTTTTTTTTTGTATGTGTGTGTTACTATACAGTGGGATTAGAGCATCAGATGGATGTTCCTTCCCTCTCCTTGTTCTATGGCCAGGCACTGAGATGTAATCATGCAGCAAATTTTGGCATGAGAACATGAAACGGAGAGCTTCACTCTTTTTCCTTTACTTATTTCAGAGTTAAATGCTGTACTACACCAGGAATAACAGTAGAATTTCCCCTTCTAGAAAAAGAATAAAGTTGGTCGTAGAAATGTTGCTAGTTTTAAGCTGAATCTTCTACTTGAAGGCTGTGGTCTCCGTGTTCCTTGCCTAGGGAACTTGATCTAAGCACTTAGATTTTCACGGGGAGCATCTCATTTACTTGGGAAATCTGTTTTAATTCTTTTTAGCAGCACAGCTTGAACATGAGTTGCTTCAAAAATTCTGTGCTACTAACACATGTCACGTTGGCTGGGTTTTAATTGCTGAAAATGGAATTGAAAAAATTACAGAACTTTAGTTGGGTAGTGTTGAAAGGCTTTTCCTGGGTTGGCGAGACAGTTCAGTCTAGCTGCTCAGCCTGTTGAGCAGAGAACTACCTAAGGGAGCATCACGCTCTCTTCTTTCCCTTTGAGATCTCATAAGGATAAATGCGTTTCTCAGTCGGATGGTGTTTGGAAGTCAGTGTTGTCAGTCTGCAGTCCTGCAGGCAGCTGGGTGAAGTCAGTGACTGACTCTGCTCTGCAAGCTAGCTTGTGCAGTTACGCGGAAATCCTTATCGCCAGTTGTCTTAACGATGCCAGGTGTACGTGGTATGCAGTGCTTTTATTTAACTTAACAAGGCATTGCAGTTGACCTGTGTCTAGTCATGCAGAACAAAATGTTTATTCGTACCAGTAACATTAATACTACGTTGGTTTACAGGAAACTGATGTTGTTTCCTGATTGCTGGGGAGACATCCCCCAGCATCTCAATACTCCTCTCCTTTCTCTTTGCCACCATCAGTTTTGGCTCTGCACGTTTCTTGCAGCTTGGGTTCAAATGACAAGCAATACACCACACAGCGAGGGAAAAATGCTCACTTTTTCTGAGCTTTTTTGAGCCTGAAGTGTTTAAAATACCATGTAGAGTTGAAGACCCTTATATAACTATCAAGTAGCGTTGTTTCTCCGGATGTTGGTAGAAGCAGATGCATAGACCATGGTTTCAAGCGTAAGAAAATATGTCCACCTCATGTAGCATGTGGGTAGAGGGAAAAGGCTCTCTTGGTAAGAAGCACGTTGTTTGATTTTCATTTTACTTTTTTTTTTTTCTTTACTCAAGGTATCACATGGAATGCCTTAATCCACCTCTGAGTGAAGTCCCTGTAGATGAATGGTTCTGTCCAGCCTGTGCCCCCATGGGTGTCAGTGCTGCTGCAGGTAAGGGGTTTGTGGTATCCAGTCAAAATAAATATTTTTCTTCTTAAATGATGTGAAGCTTGTGCTGTTTTGAAGAGATGTTTAGCCCCTGGTTTTATCTGTTTTAAATCATTTTTTTTTTGGTAGGCATTCTCTCTTGAACCTAAAGAGTTGACTTGAACTCTTGACTGATAAGAGAATCCTGTTTATTAAGATTTTCATCAGCAGTTACAGTCTCTGGAGCTGCTTCTTATAAGCATTCTTTAACCTTCCTGAGGCAAGCCCAGCACTGTAGTGCAACTGCATTGTATTACATTGGAAAGAATTTATTATTAACCTGAACTCAGTTTGCCAAGGTAGAAGTAATTTCTGTTACTTAAAAAATTGTCTTTCTGTGTAACAGTCTGAAGCAATGGTGTCTGTGGCCATTTCCTTCTGAGAGGGTAATGTCTGCCCTTGGAGGTGGTTGGTTTAAGAAAGGGAATTGTTGTTTGGTGGGGGGGGGGGCGGTTCAAAAGTCTTTAAAGTTTTTCACCTGTAGAAAGACCAGTGACCTGGGCAACTTTTCTTTCAAGAAACAGATCATGTCAGCGAAGAAGAGGTTGCTGCCCTCGTGGCCGATGTTGTTCCTACCACGAGTAGGCTACGCCCTCACGTCCGAACCCGAGCTATAGCCAGAACTCGGCAGAGCGAACGAGTTAGGGCCACAGTGAACAGGAACCGGATAACAACAGCCCAACAAATTCAGGTATTTAGGAGTATTTACTAATGAACCTCTGGCAGAACCTTGTGGAAGAGTTGAAATGAATTCCCCCTTAAGTAACTCAGCTGTCTGTGTTGACTGTCCATAGCACAATGGTTAGTAGTTGTGGAGTTCTGTCTTTTAAATTGAGATGTAGAACATGTGCAAATCGAGTGCAGCACATGACCAAGACTCTATTTTGAAATCTGTAGGTAGCTTCCTCTCTGAATCTGCATTTTATCATCCTGGCTGTGAGCAAAATTGTATTTTTATTCCTAGTGAATGCACAGTTTGTGCACCACTTCTGTTTTTTTTAGTATGCCTTTTTTGCTGAGACAGGGCATCTTTATTTGACATTTGTGTATTTGCTTGTCTGTCCTCCTACCCTGTTTCCTGTAGCAGTAGAATCTGTTGGCCATCTTTGGCCAAATTTAAGAGAAAAACTTAGTATTTTTAAGGTTTCTGTTTGCGCAAATTAGCCTCTCATTGAAGAGAAAAAACCCAGATGCTAGTGTCCTCAGTGATGTGGCAGTGTGAGTTCAACCACATTAACAGATACCAGAGAATCTATGCAAGAAAGTATCCGAAATACCTAAAGTCCCTCAAATCCTTTACTTGTTGAACTGTTTACTGAAGATGACTGCAGCTGGGATGTTTTTGGATGTTTCTATTGGCTGGAATAATTAGAATCCTTTAGGTAACAACTAGTATGCTACAAACTGAGAATATTAAAATTTGGGGATCTCCTGCCTTCTTTGCCCTCTGGCTTTAGCCAAAGTACTCTATCTGTCACTTACATAAATATAAAAAGCCTTAAACTGCACAGGAATATATGGTTACTTAGCATGGAAGCAGAGCCTGTAAATAACCTCCGTGGGACTAGTGATATATTAATTGGTTCTTCATTAATGCTGCTTTTGAATTTAGTAAAAATACGTGAAATTCTATAACTTCTGAATGCAAGAGGAGAGGATCTGACTTTGTTTTTCCCCTGAGGGTGGTCAACTATGGGAATAGGCTGCTTGGACAGTTTTTGAAGTCTTTGGTGGCATTCAACACTCACTTGAAGAAAGGCCTAACCAACCTGGTTTGAATTCAGTGTTGACCTGTCATCAAGGGTCCAGATAGGTCAGACCCTTCTGAGGGACACCTAAAGATCCTGTCCAACCTGAATTACTCCATGATTCTATGAAAATAAGCTTGGTTTCATCTAATAATAAGATGCCATTTTGGTTTTGATTGTATTAAGTCTTTTTTTTTTCCCCAAGATAGGAAAATGTAGAAAGAGAGAGAAGGGAATAGTAGATAAAATAAAGTATTTATTTCTTCAAGTATTTCTTCCAACCCAAACCATTCAATGATTTTGTGACATTTTAGGAATATGGTTGGTGGGGCCATGGCCAACTTAACATAGCTATTGAGAGAAACTTGCTCTTAACATGTTTCCAACCCAATGAAGGAACAAACCTGTACTATGTTTGCCCAGCAAAAAGGCTTTGAATTCATGTTCTGAGGCTGGTGGTTCAGAATCCATACGCTTCAGATGTGTTTGTCTCAATGTGGTTCACCCTTGAGTAAAGAGAAGAGGAGGAATTTGAACCTTGTTAGGAGCAGCCCCTGCTTATCGCAATGAAGTAATGCTCTGGAGGGGGACTCACACCTGCTGTTTCAGTGACTTCCCCAAGGTGTGTGTTAGAAATGCTGCCTCTGGACGTGCTTCACAGCATTAGGTACATCTGACCTAAAGAATGAAGAATTTAAGACAGGGGTCCTGTGCTGTGTTGGCTTTTCATTCTTAGCTCATCTCACTTTGCTGTGTGATGAGGCAGAGGTCAGTTAGGTGGATTTGGAAAAGTTCCTAAGTGAACCTTTACATTAACGAAATGTCTGTCCCAGGAATTGTTCTCATTTAAAGAGTCAGAGTTAGGCTAGCCATGACTTGTAACACTGAGGGAGGCTGAAGAGCAAGGTCATGTTCTGCTTACTATGACAGTCAGTAGGTGACGGAAAGGTGACATAATTGCTTAACTGGCAGCTTGGTGACACAAGCACTTTTCATTCAAATCTCAAATCCATTTTTCATCAAAGGCTTTTGTAACTAGCTTGTTGCTGAACTTTAGATACCTTTATAGTGTAACTTCTAATTCCCCATGCAGCATGTGCCAAGGTACCTCATGTCCTCTCTTCTGGATGAAACGATTGAGGCAGTTGTAGCAGGCCTAAACACAGCCATCTACCAGCGTCCTCTTACACCACGGGCTCCTGCTAGGCAGAAAAGAAAAACAGGTAAGGGCATCAGATATGTTTTGTTCCCATCTGCAAGAGCAAAACCTTTGGCAAGATAAGCCTGAATCATACAAAATACTGTAGCTCAGCTGTGTGCTGCCATACCTGTGCTGCTACAGGAGTATACCACATGCATTTTCTTCTTTCCCCATACCAGCTCTGCCCAAAAGTGCCTTGAAGGTTGCTTTTAAATAAATCCTAATTATTTCACTTTTTCTGCTCTGTTGTTGTATACAGTTGCAGTACACTGTAGGTCTCTTTGAGCTACTTTGTGCACCATGGGGGAGTGAAACGGGGAGTACAGGGTACAACGAGTGCCAGCACTTAGCCAGATACTCGATTGTCTTTTGTCCCATCAGGTAGGAGGAAGAAGGCAGGAGGCAAAAAAAGAACTCAAACAAAATCTTCTGCTGGGAAGAAGAGTTCAGGGACGCAGCTGAAGAGACGCAAGCGTCTAATAAAGAAGAGAAGAGGGAAAAAGATGAAAGTAAGATCACATGTGAGTTTCTGCTGGTGTCAGTATCTGCCATTTTCCAGCCATCTGTAAAAGCATTATAACATGGAATTCAGTAAAAAAAATACTGTCCTATAATGTTAGCAGATAACTTTTTTTAGGAGGAGTATGTGCAGGATGTGTCCAGTGTACTCCAGAAAGATGCTGTACGTGGAAATGAATTGCAACTTCCAGGCAGGCCTGCTGGGTTTGCTGAGAAATCCTGTACCTGAACTGCAGGGATCCCACTGTAAAGCGTGTCCTGCAGGCTTTGTGTTATGCCTTGCCATTCAGCTGTAGTGTTTACTTGGTACTGATGCAAGCTCCGTGAAAATTACCATCAGCTATTCCTTTTAATAGGCTATAGATGTTTGTGTATGTGTTGCAAACCCAGTTAATCAGCTGCAAGGGGTCTCAAAATCTTTTTCAGTTGTGGGTAGTGTTTTCATGTGAACTATAATGAATATTTTGCCCCAGCTTGACTTTCGTCCTCAGCTTCCTTAAATAGAGTTTACATCCTACAGCCAGAACTGACCCTCCAGCCTTTAGTGAAGGAATTGACAATTTTGAATGACATTAAAGATTTTTGGAAACATATCTGGTCACTTAAGTCTGATATGTACAGTCTCTGTATGAAGTGACATATAGGCCACAGTTAGAAATCTAATAAATGCTTTAAAACAAACATAGACAATAAATGCACACCACTTCTGCTACTGATGGTAGCGACCTAATAGCTTTACTTAGCCTAAGTGAAGAATTTGGGGCTTTATACCCAGGGTACATACCTGCCCTAACATGCAAATAACCCAATCTCTTTATCTGTGCAGGTGAAAAATGAGGTTACTACTCGTTCGCGTATTGCAAGAACTCTTGGTCTTAGTAAACCTATGCGTGGGGTCTCAATTCCTTCCATGTACAAGCCCACGGAGCCCTCACTTGGTCTGATGAGAGCAGATATTGGTGCAGCTTCTCTGTCCGTGTTTGGAGATCCATATGAGTTGGATCCATATGAAAGGTAAGATATCTCCGGGTTCTGACGAGGGACCTGACAATTTCACAAGTGTTGGGTTGTTTGTATCCCTGGCTCTTTGCAGAGTGTAGACTTTGTGTCTGAAGACAGCTTTGGATACACAGCCATCATAACACGTTGGCCTGATCTTTCTTTCCTTCTTGGCCGACTTGCTGAGCTTTTAAAGAGTCAGGCTTTTTTAAAGAAGTTTGTTGAAATAACAAGCCTTATGAAACCTTTAATAAGACCTTCTTTAATAAGAAGGTTGTTCAAAGGGTAGAATTTAAAGAAGTTGGATCATAATCAGTCATTTTCTATTTATTTATTTCAAGTGAAGATAGTGTATTTGGTATACAGTGAACAATGATTTCATATAGAATTAAATGGACCTGTGAAATCTTCCATGTTTCTCTTTTTCCCAGCTTTGCTTTTCCAGACACTTTAAATTCAGGAGGAATCTTTCTATTCCACAGTTTGTGTCACTCTTAAGATTTGGATTTTGGGGAGGGGTCATGTGAAATTATTGTTGGTGAAATCTAATTTCCCACTGAATAAGTCTTTTTGATCCATTCATAAAAGTAAATTACCCATTTAAAATTTTTAAAATAGAAATTACATTTGAATCTCTGTTGGCTGAGTTATGCATTTCTATTTATGTAGCCACAGAAAGTAAATATATTGCACAAATCTTGTTTTTTAATGTTTCATAATAAAACAAACAATGCTCTCTAACCATGCCTGTTCTAGTACTATTATCTACTTCATCTATTTGACATGAAAAATATTCAATTTCAGGGTTCATGTTTGTGTTTTACCCACAGTAATGAAGAGGTTCCCGCAAATCCAGACTCACCAGTGAGTGCCAAAAGGAGAGTTCTCTCCCAGTCAGCACTGAGGTCTCACCGTCCTGTAGCTAGACCTATTTCTGTGGGACTTCCCAGGTAAAAATCCATCCTTTTTTTTTAATTTTATTTCATTTTTCTCAATTGTCTAATGACCCTAACAAAAGAGTAAACTGAGAGATCATCCTGGTTTAACTCTTTTCTTACCCTGAGTATTTTGAAAGAGTGTTTGTGCACGTGCAGATAAATAACCACAGCATTTTATGCAAGAATTTTTTATGTTGAAGGACATACACTTACTCTTACATAATAGCTTTAGCTATTGCACTCAAATTTCAAATTGGTATTTCCACCCTAATCTGAGTCTTTTTATTTTGAGATTGTTTAGTAACCCTATTAGTATGTTTTAAATCCCAGTCTCATTAACCTTTAAAAAAACCACTTGCTTATTTGAGAGGTCTGGGGAATCTAATTGCACATCCAGAGGAGGAGATGAGGGCTGTACCCTCCTCACTCAATTCCTCTGCCATTTGTTGGAGCTTGGGAAATTGAAAAAAAACCTCTTTGTTTGATCCTGCAATTTAACAGTTGCTTTGCTGTCTGACAGAAGTCTCTGTGTGTGCGAATTGGGTTTGCAGAACAGGGGTGTAGAGTGCAGAGGGGTAGGATACAGGGAGCAGGAGCCTGACAAGAGGAAAACGGATGGGGAAAATGCCTGAGGCAGGTACCAATCAAGGCATGGAAAACTGCAAGGCTTAGGGAACTGAAGACTAGGAGAAATGGAGGGAGCTCAGCTTAAACGATTAAAGGTGTGAGAGGTTTACATGGATGCCCTCTAATGCAAGGTTGATTTCTCAGGATCAAGGTAGTATATTGCTGTGATAACTTGGAATATTTCTCTACCTTTCCCATCTCAGTCATGAAGGAAGCCTTTCAGGAAGCTTTCCATGTCCTCCGAATTATTTGAGTAGCACGTTGTTTAGAAGGTAGAACTGTTTAGCTGAAATTCAGTATTTCTAAAGGCTCGATTTGCCTAGACTACATTGAGTTTCCTGGTCTGGCCTGAGTGGCCAATTCTGTTAGCCCATTTTGTGTCTGTTGTATGTTATTACAGGTTTTCGGTGTACATTATGTCTGGAAAGTTTGCTTTGTTGTCATACAGAAATGAAATGTAGCTCCCTTGAAGAGCTGGGTATATTGGTCCCTTTTGAAGTTGAGGTTTGTCTTTATTATTATATTTTTTTAAACCCAAACAAAGCAAACCCCAGAATTCCATCAGCACAAAAGCAAAGAAAGAAAAACAAAAGCACCACACCCCAGTACCAAAAACACCCAAACCTTTTCAGTCCATATTCCAAGAACTGAGAATTTAGAGTTAACCCATTTTAATAAGATTGAGTAATGTGTAAAGGGGAGTGTTTGTGTTGTACCATGTGTGGGAGCATTGCTGTTGTTTTTCAGCATAATTCTTCCCATGCCATGCTCTTAGCTACCCCACTAGTAGACACCTATGTGTATTCTGACTGGTGCTAAACACTGGTTCAAGCTGCATCAATTTTTTTAGATGGCAGTGTAGGCTGGAGGAATACATTTGTGATCATGATTTGGTCGGGGGAAGAGAGGCAGCTGGGATGGACATATCTCTGAAGTCCTTAACAGTAGTTTGTGCTTCAAAAATGCACCTTAAATGCACTGGAAAGTCAATCTTGATACACAACACAGAAGATAAAAAGCATTTGCCTACCAAAGATCTCTGGTACGATTACATACTTTTCTGTCCTGTGGTGTTCCTGCAGGAAGTTGGTAAAGCTTCACCTTCTGTTTGTCAGAGGGAAATGGGAGCTGAATGACTCTAGGGAGGCCAAAACTACAAGTGAACTTCCCTGGCTGACCTCTGTTTATACCCTTGATTTTGGTTTCTTTTTAATGTAATGTGTGTGTATAGAACAAGTGCTGTAAGAGTAAAGGAAATATAACCCCTCTGAAACATGCAGAAGCAGTGTACCTGCCTTGAGTCCTGATCAAGAAGCAGAAGCTGCTCCTGTGCCTGATCTGTTGGGAAGTATCCTATCTGGACAGAGCATTCTCATGATGAGTAGTTCGGATGTGGTCATCAACAGAGATGGTTCGCTGACGGCGAAGAAGGCAGGTAAGGGTTTGGCACTTCATAGTGCAATTTGCCTGTGTTCCATCCATGTCTGCCCTGGTCCTACAAGCTGCATAGGGATAGTTTCATTGAGCATTTGAATATGTGGGATAGATTCGGTAGTTGCCAGCAGTAATCCATCTAGTAAGATTCTTAAGTATGCTCTGAAACAGTGTTACTTGTCTCTGTTTTAGTTGCAGAGCTGAGGCATTGCTGGAGGATTTGGGTTTTAATAGGTAGTTTTCTTTTTTCAGAAGTACTGCAATGTAGTTTCATGCTTTGTTGTAAAAAATGGAGGACTGGATAGAGCAGAGATATTTTAGTACCCAATTCTTCTGGCATTTGTCGTGCGCTGCTGCTGTGCCTGTGAACTGTACTTTGGTTTGAAGAGCAGTGATGAGGACCTTGGCAAGAAGTTTCTTTTCAAAAGTAGAGCTCTAGAATATGTGTTAGCTGTCTTCAGCTGTGTCTTCCTTTGGCATGGTATTATTTGGAAAGAATCTCTTCAAATTGAAACTTTGAGTTTTATTCTTTAAATAAGTACCTATATCATCCTCTGTTACAGTAAGTTTTATCAATCTGCAACTACAGGATAATAAACACAAATCTGGTGATATCTACAGAATAGAATAATTTATTTCCTAAACAGTAGTGTTTACCTCAAAGATGCAGTTGTCTGGCATTAAACCCTGAGCATCTGACCAAAAGGACTATTGGACTGCCTTATTACAGTGTGGTATGTCTGCAAACCAAAGTGGAACTTAACGTAATTAGCTCAGTACTTCTTTCAATGTTGGGGGAAAATGTCCAGATACGTACTGAAAAGCTTCATTGTTTGCTTGTATGCCGTAGCTCCACTTCATAGAAAATCAGCCAATGACTTCAGAGTGGATGATGGTTCAGGACATAACACCCCACCGAGTACAGCGCACTCAGGGACCACAGCAAGCAGCTCCACTGCTGGACCTTCATTTTCCTCTGGGCTGAGTACTCGCACCAGACCCTCCTCCTCAAGCTTGTTTTCATCCCCTTCACCCTCACTGAGTAGGATTGAGCCTGCAGCAAACCCTGCACAGATTACATCAGAAAAGGCAACTGTAAAATCAGAATATTCAATGACACCCAGGTCTGTTCAGACTCAGAATATAGCTACTTCAAGCAGGCATGGCTCCAAGTTAGATGAAATGCCCAGATTTAATGGAAACTCTAAAAACTTTGCACCCGGTGACTCATCTTCAAAGCCTCTGAGCTGTAACTTGAATTCTGGCTCAAAAGCTGTAACTGTGAGGCAACCATTAAAACCACCTCTCAAGAGAATTGACATCTTTGAGCTTCCCAGGATACCAAAGATTAAAAAGGAAACCAGCAGCAAGCAGGTGGAGCCGAAACCCGCAGGAAGCCAAAGCTGCGACATCCCCAGCTCCTGTATAACCCAGCTGACTGGCAAGGAGAGCACCAGTCAGTCGGGACGGGGTAGCAAGGTGGAAAGTCAGAAGTCAAATGCCAAGGAATCTCAGCAACAAACACGTACAAGCGGGATGTCTTTTTCTACCAACACAGGCGTGTGTAGCAGCTCATCGCTACTGGGCACTTCGAGGAGCAAGGGCCAAAGCTCTTTTGAGAGTTTTAAAATCAATATTCCTGGAAACACAGGGCATCCCAGCAGACTGTCCAACCCAGGATTTTGTAACACCTTTCGCCCTGTGGACGACAAAGTGCAACAGAAAGAGAGTCCTTTACCTCTTTTCTCAGTTAAGAAAAAGCAGGTTAAAAGTGAAATTTATGATCCCTTTGAGCCAACAGGATCAGACTCGAGTTCAGCAAGCAGCAGTCCTGAAAGGCTTGGCTCGGGGATCCCGCTAACTAATATTACCAGGACTATTTCCATTGAAAATCCAAAAGTTCAAACATTTCAGACTGTCCGTCGTTTCACCCCTTACCTGGTAGAAAATGTATTTGGGTCTGGGGCTGACTCTGACGTACCATCCAGTAACACAGAGTCTCATGATGACGTGACGGTAGAAAGCAGGATTGTAGAACAGATCTCTGATACAGAGGAACGAGACAATAGGGGTGACAAAGACTTTCCAAGCAGTCCTTGCACTTCATCTGCTGTTAAACAAATTTCTAATGCAGAGCATTTAAAGGAGGAAAGCAGAGAGGGCCCTAATGTGTTCTTTAATGCTGAAGAATTGATTAGACCTAATATTAACGTGAAAGTTGAACCAGGTAGTCCCTCAAAGAACGATGGGCAGCAGAAAGGCCAAAAGGTAGAACAAACAGAGCGGCGATCGCGTTCCAGATCCTGTTCGAACTCCAGCTCCCGAAGCAAGAAGAAGATGAAAAGGAAAAAGGCACTTGTTAAAGAACGTAAGAGATCCCGGTCAGGGTCTAGGGGTAGAGCACACTCAAGGGACCGAAGCTCTAGATCTACCTCGTGGTCAGGTGGAGAAGAGCATAGCAAAACACGGACATTGAAACCCAGGAGCAGGAGGTCTTCTACTGACCGTTCTAGCAGTCATGAACGATCTAAAAAAAAGAAAATGAAGGATAAAACCAAGGATAAAAAGGCAAAAACTTCTTGGTCCAGGGAGAGAAGGAAATCTAGGTCACGTTCAGGTAGTCCTGGAAGTACTTCTGAGTTTTATGAAAACAGGAAAAAGAAAAGACGGTCTCGATCAAGATCAAGACGGAGGGACCGTTCCCGGTCAAATAGCACTGAGAGGACTAAAAGGCGGAAACACAGGAGAGACAAAAGCTATGAGAGGTATGATAAAGATAGTAGCTTGAGGTCAAGGGACAGAAAGAGATCGAGATCCAGGTCTCGAGAGAGGAGAAAGTGGAGGTCTCGGTCTCGGTCTGCATCTCGATCTCGGGAGCACAAAAGCAGCAAATCAAAGGAAAAAAGACCAAGATCAAGATCACGTTCCAAAGAAAGAAAACACAGATCAAAAGAGACCTCGCTTCCTCCTCCACCAGAAAAGGATCAAAAGCCTCCAGTTGAAAATGTATCCAGGTGTGTGGAGCAACCCCATTCCTTCAAACAAGAGCCAAAGGAGGAGCTAGTACTAGAAGAGCTTTCCATAACCATCCAACCAAATGTCAAACTTGAGGAAGTACAGGCTGAGACCCCGATTCAACTGAGAGAGGTTCAAGAAACTATAAAGGTAGAGCCCATCTGTGAGGAAGTGACCAGTGAAACAGCATTCCCTGTGCCAGAGATCGCAAACATTTGTGTTCCAGTTGGCAATGTGGATTCTTTTGCTGAAACAGAATTAGTGAGAAGTAGTGATCCAGCAGTGCTTGGTAGCTGTAGCAATACAAACCTTGAGATTACAGTTAAAATAGAAAATACCGCATTATGTCCATCTCTGATGGAACAGCCCCCAAAGAAGGAAGTCATCATGCATACCCTGGCTGAGGCTGCACCAATTCAAAGCTCCTCCAAAAGCAAAATAACAGATTGTGTGAAGGAGGTTAAAGATGAGTGCCTTGTGTCAAATGAGAAAACTGGTAATTTCAGTAAGCCTGAACTGGAGGTGGTACCTCAGGGTCCTGCGTTGAAATCAAAAGCACCAGTGAAAAGAGTTACCTGGAATCTTCAAGAGGAAGAAAGCGGCACACTGTCTGCTGGAAAAGCTCCAAGTAAGTCTCTCTCTCTCTGAAAACAAACAGCAGTTGAAATAGGCTGTATAAGGCTTAGGGTTTTGGTGCCTGAGTAAAACTGGTTGCAGTGTAGCAGCTCTGTCATCTGAGCTGGGGTGATGCTGTGGTTTCCAATCCTGAGTGCTGGCATTTTGCACTTGTTGAAATCCTGAGGTGAGTTGTGTTAATGAATGGGAGAGGACATGCTGTCAGCAGGGCTCAGCTAGCCAGCAGCAACCTCTTTGGCCGTGAAGTGCTTATAGCAGCCCGATCTCTGAACTGGCAGCCTCTGTTCCACCCTTTCTGCAGTTAACTGGAGTGGTTGTTTTGCTTGCAGAATTCATAGATATTTCTCAGAACTGAAGAGTGTGACAAATCCGAGCAGCTCGCTTCTGTGGGCTTTGCTAAACCAAAGATGCTAGAAAGAGTTTGGCTTAGGACCCTGCACGATGTGTGTTGACATAGTTGCTTGTGTGGTCCTCGTTGGTTACTCTCATGGAAACACAGTAAGAAGCAACTGCTCCAGGGGATGTTAAGTCCTCTATAATCAGAAGCATTAAAACGTTGATGACTGCTAAACAAAATCTTTTATAGCTGGCTTTGTTGTTAGATCCTTTTATTTTTTTTAAATATAATTGGCTTTGAATCTTTGACCAATTAGGTTTATTTTGTTCTTAAATGTTTTCTTTTCCTTCTCTTGGGGAACCTAGGGATGCCATTTTACAAACTTCAGCGAGCAAAAGAAGGGGCCTGGAAAGCAGAGGACTTGAACCAAACGTTAAATCAGGTGCAGTTAAATGAGCCTCCTCCAACCAATTATATGATTCCTGAGCCTATGTTTCCTGATCTAGATTCCTCTCAGGTTGGTTCCTATTCTGGCACCCAAGTGTCATGGAAGGCATCCCACCTCATCTGTGCCCTCGTTGTGCAACACCCTCCTCTCATGGCAGAGTTCGCCTTCCTCTGCGTGCGGTACATTTCATACAGCCCATACACCTCGGCAGTCCTCTAATCATTTAATCTCTCAGGTGATCCTTACAGGTGAAGGAGCACATTTTCTTTTAATTCTGCTTTATACATGCAGCGTCTGTTTTCAGCAGTAACTTGCGGAAAGATGATGCTATTTGAGAAGCTGTGAGTTTCTCCCTGGTTGTAAGCAGGCTGTCAAAATTGGCCTGGTGGTGTCGGTTTGTGCCATCAGCCTGTGTAGCCCATCAGTTACAAAGTGAGTGGGGCTGGTGCTAGCTCCATGTGCACAGAGACCTAGTCGAGGGCTGGGATGTTGGCCTCCCTCATTAAAACTAGTAATTACTTGTCTGTTTGAGTGGGTAAAGGTGCTTTGAAAGCCCTGATGTGATGGAGTCTCTTGTAAGTACAAGCATTTACAAAATGATGTGTTTCACAGGTGTACTGTCAAAATATCCCTTTGACGCCACCTCTGCCCTCCAGCCTTCCCCCCTACGCCCCCGTCAGCCAGCCCACGGTGCAGTTTATCATGCAGGGCAGTCTTCCAGTGCTTGGCTGCACGGCAGGAAAGAGCCTGACTCCGGAGCCAGGCAGCCTGGCCACTGCGTCCGAACCAGGAATCCAGGCTGCTTCTGTCGGAAACGCAGAAGAAAAGATGAAAGCACCCAAACCTCCAGTGGATAAAACGAAAAACGAGGAAGTGAGTGAATGCTATCAAGTAGCAAATGCATAAAATTAATGGGCTGTTTATTTGAACTGTTAACGTTTGGGGATTTTTAACTCTCTACTGTATTTTCCCAGCCCCTGTTGTTACTGTTGGTTTTGGTGGCTGCCTGTGCCAGCCCAGGAGTGGCAGGCAATCCGTTCTTTGATTTACTCCATTTGATGATTCCACTGTCTATTGCTTCATTGCAATAAGACAGAGGAGGGATTAAAGCATCTAAGATTCACTTTTGAAGCTCTGAAACTTTCTTGCGTGAATGTTTAGAAGGGACTTCCCAGAAGCCAAAATCTCATAATTTCTTTAAACACCTGGTCTTCTCCTTTCCCCTCCAGCTTTGAAATTAATGTCAATTCTCATAACAGTCCTTTAGAGAGGTAGGGCTGTATCTTGCTGCTCACCAGCACTGGAAACACAGAGACAGTAAAATACTTGTAGATTTTGCAATGCAAGTCCCTTGCTGCTGAGTTTTGGGTTTGCTGTACAGGCCATCTGCTCTAAGCATAGTGGATGTTAACACAAGAGCAAAAAACTTGTTAGCCAATTCTTTTACTTTCTACCACAAAACAGAAACCTGGTACTTTTCCCACCAAACCTTCATTTTTGGGCAGCAGTTTTTATGAATTTGTTTTGTTTGGATGTCTTCTGTAATCCTTAATTTATATGCAACTCTGCAATTTTCAGAATGCCTTTAGAGCTACCTGACACTTTATATTGACAGCTATGACTTTTAGAATCTGATGCCTTTTGATGGGTGTATGTTTACTTCAGAGTTGTTGGAAGGGAAGGAGGAGACCAAAATTAGTAAGTGGACATTGTAGTCACTTGACTAAAACACAGGCATAGAATAAATGTTACATAAAATAAGGGTTCCTCGTAGTGTAAACTGGTATTTGTTTCAAGACTGCAATTTACAGTAAAGGAAATCACTTTGGGGCTAGCTCTTACTTGGGTCGTTGAAATTGTGAAATGAGCATTTTCGTTGCTAGAGCATTTCTAAGAAAAACAGATTCAGAAACCATTGCTGAGATAGCACAAGGCAGTGAACCTCTCTTTGCTGTGCAGTACATGAAGAAGCTTCACATGCAGGAAAGGGCTGTGGAAGAAGTGAAACTTGCTATTAAACCTTTTTACCAGAAGAGGGAGATCACGAAGGAGGAGTACAAGAACATTCTCCGGAAGGCAGTGCAAAAGGTAAGGTGACAGGGCGTTTCACCAGCGTGAGGAGGAGCCGTGCAGGTCCTGAAATAAATGGCAGCACTTTGGATTGCATTTACCGGCTTCAGCAATTACATGCTGTAACTGAGCAGCAGATCTTTGGACTCTGGCTTACAATCTGCAATCTCGTGGTGAAGCAATAGTTGCTTTGTGCAGGGCTGAGTGGTGCCATGAAGAGTTGTCAGGCTGTTCCCTTTAGAAGGTTGTGTTTCAGTGATCCGTAACATTGCTCGGCTTAAGCTCCTGAGCTGAAATGTTAACGTGGTTACATGCCTTGGGTGAGAATGGTCAAATCTCTCATTAACAACTTTGGCCAGAAACATCAAGCTGTTTTTGATGAAGCGAGAAAATACTTTGTGCGTTAATTCCTTGAGCGTCTGTGGTGTCCCTGAACTTTGGAAGAGGGCCTTGCAAATTGGCTGATGTTGACTTTTGTTTCCAGTCTTAGTGCTGACCAGATCGGGGCTAAAAAAGACCTGATCAGCAGGTAAATGTTGTCTTGTGAGAACAAGTAACCCTCTTGTGGTAAAGGCAGTTAAATGACACCCTGGAGAACTGTATTCTCTCCCTGCTTTGTGTTCTTGCTATCACTGAAAAGTTCCATCATAAATCAGGATTCCTGAGATAATAGCTGTGATTTCACATCTTCTACGTGACTCATGTGAGCCTCAAGTGTTGTTTGTAGGAGAGCTGAGCAACACCAATTGCAGCTGAAGTCACTGTGAACTCTTCTCTGAAAACTGATAAAATTCTTTGTAAGGTCTGTTCTCTTCCATAGCTGAAAATGTGCCCTCAAAACTGCCAGATTCTGTTAATCTGAGCATCACTTCCTCAAAATCATCAGAAAAATGGCAAATCAACACTTTTGTGGTTACCATGTATTGTGAAAAACTGGCTAGACAGAAAAGCCTGTAGTAAAAAAGAATAATTCTGCTTTCAGAGATGCTTCTGGATTCAGTTGCTGCTCAGTAGATTACCCCTGGGCCACTTCTGGAGGGCTTGAAGTAAAATATTACTCATATCTTTGAGTTTTCTGCTTTATGTGTCCTGCTAGCTGTGAGACTTAAGGGCAGGAATCAGTTCCCCTGGGAAGCTTAGGGCTGCTTTACAATTTATCTGTGGCCTGCCTGAACTGCTGTTAATTCTGTTAATTGACCAAATGCCTTTTGTAATCCCTTGTAGATCTGCCACAGCAAAAGTGGAGAGATCAACCCCATGAAGGTAGCTAATCTGGTGAAGGCGTACGTGGAGAAATACAAACATATGAGGAAACATAAGAAATCTGATGGTGAAGATACACGTGAAGTGGAAAATTGAGAGCAAGCCACAGCCAGCATGACTCGGACTGGATTTATTCTGGCTGTGAACACTTATGCCAGAGGGAATAACAGATCTGCAGTTGCATCTTATTGAAAATAAGCAAGATTAAAATGGGATTTATCTGCGGAACCTTCTTTTGAATTGTTTCCATAGGGGAATGAACTTGGGGTGGTTGTTTGGTTTCTTTTTTTGATTACCTACAGATGTAGAACTAAATAACAATCAAATGCCTCAGACCAGCAGAGTAATTCGAGGGGAAACACAGAAGAGATTAATGTTTGGGACTCCCGGATTGCTACCGTTTTCAGGGTTACTTTGATTACATTTTGGGGCTGTGCACCTGTCTTGCTAAAAGTTTGAAACTGGACACCACTTTCATATACAGTATATTGAGAGCTGTATACTGTTTCCCTTGTGTTTATTTATCAAAATATGGATTGTCTTTAGAAACTTCTGATTTAATACTTGAAATGTTGTATTTTTAGCCCATTCAATGGTGAGCAAAGCTTTATTCGCTCATTCGTTTGGGGATTGCGGAAACGAGCTAACCTTTATAAACTGACTTCAGAAACACTGCTCAAGCTGTGGTGTTTATTTACATTCTGTTGGAAGTATCCTGTTAGTGAAAAGTTTAATTTTGGGGTGGGAGACTGTGTTGCACTTCTGTAAATAATGCACTGATGGCTGGTTTTGTGTCTGCCTTTCAGAAAAAAAAAAAAAAAAAAAACAAAAGGAAAAAAAAAGCAAGCATTGTGAATTTTCAGTAACAAGCCGGAGGGTTAAGGTTGAACTGATGTACAGAAGCAGAAATGTAACAGAATTTATAAAGTTATTTTGAATGGTTTTAGTCCCATAGCAGGTGTCATTTGTTTGTCTTACAGCTGCCTCTTGCCCTGGCTATTGTGTGTAAACCTGCACCCTTGGTTCTTGTGTAAGGAATACCGTGTTTCTAGAAGAGGATTGGAGTTGGATAAGTAATTGTTCCTCCTCCTCTGTAGGACGACTGGGTATATGATCAAGAAGTAGTGACTTCATCTTGCTTTCTTCAAAAGCACTCCTTGTCTGCATGTACTGCAGAGCAACCCGTCTTTTAAGTGATCACCTGAAGTACAATCACTTAGAAATATATTCAGCACCCTTGAAGCTGACAAAAAGCATCATTCTCCATCTAACCATGTTAGGGAGAAGACATTTAACAGGGAAGCTGTAGAGAAAACCATTAAGTTACAACTTAGAAACTGGCTTTCCCTTCAACGGGAACGGAATGTAAGCAGTCTGTTGGGCCTGATGTCAGCAGCACCTCTTGAGCAAGGGCTTTCCTAACCTCTTGGAGCGTGCTTGGAAACTGCCCTCTGCTTGTCCTTCAAAGAGAAAACAGTTATGCTCTCTGGGATGAATTTTATTTCAACTGCAGCTTTCCTTTTTCTTTCCCGGTGAGAGTAGGAAAACTCACAATAGCAAGACCTTTGATATCTTCCTGGTATTCCTAACAGTGAACTCTGTTTTTGATTATAAGAAATTTTGGCTGTGGTTCCAAGTACCTGGTTTAGAGGCTTTCTTTTTTTTTTTTTTTTTCCTATTTAAACAAAACAAGCCCATATACCCATGCTGTCTGGACTGGCAAAATGCTTCACTCCCCATCATTCACCATCCTACAGAAGTGTTTATGGATGAGCCCTGAACATTTTTGGAGTTGATGTTTCTTGGCTCTCTTTGCTTCCTGTATGGAAGTGCAGCCTGCATGGAGTGTAAGGGATCGGTAACTTTGGGCTTGCTTTGAAGATTCGGGAGCAAAGGCTCACTAAAGACTGCAAGAAGCTGGAAGAGAAGCTTTGGTTTTACAGTTTGTAGCTTGAATATGTACCCAGCAGGTGGGTGTGGGGTTGGAAATACAAACACTGCTGATTGGTAGGTTTCTTGACCAAGTAAAGTTCAGAAACTTTGATGGTGCTGTTGGCAGGAGAATGAGAGAGTGTGATCTAGTTGAGAAATTGGACACCTTGGGGTGCATCAGAGGAACAATTCTGGAATAACCTGCCTACATGAGTGGAAAAAAAGGAAAAGGTAGGTGGTGTGAAAAACAAAGCTTGACCAAATAAAAGCAACTACCCTGTTGCCCAGGAAGGCAGTGTCAATCTGTGCTGTTCTCAGACTGACTCACTGCTTTAAATTCTTGGTGTTAGCCTTGAATTAGCAGTAAATATAACAGCCTGTTGCAAGATACACAAGGAATGTTAAATTTATTGCCTCTGTGCCTGCTGCTGCCTGGAGGAGGAATAAGGCTGAAAACTGTCCCTCCTGCACGTGCTTTCCCCTGATGTGACGTGAACAGGAAAACTGGCTCTTCCATTGTCTCTACCGTTAAAAATAAATCCATCAAAACTGCCCCTTGGGAGAGACAGTGAGAAACACCTAAAAAATGCCTCTTCTAGCATGTTCTAGAAAACTGTTTCTAGTGTATGTGTGTCCTACTTGCATTTCTTTTTTTTTTTCTTTTTTTTTTCCCTTTCTGGTTGACCATTTTGGCTCAAACACTGCCACCTGTTTAAGGGAAGAAATCGTATTGATTCAACAGGTGCAGTCGTTTGGTGCTAGTACAACCTCCCACCCTCTGCAAGAGTGGTAACACCAGAAGCTCCTTTAGCAGAGGCAGGGACGCTGCTGTAAGAAGCTGACTCAGGATCTACTCTGCCCACATCTTTGTCTCGTCGGTGATCTCCAAAGCTGCTGTGAGGACGTATCCGTGGCCCTGGTATTTGGCCAGAGGTGCTTGGGTTGTTGCAACCTGCTGTGAGGATGGATGGAGAAAGAGAGGGTGGGGTTGCCGGGCAGGACTCGGGGAGGCGGGGAGAGAAATGAGAGTAGGAAACGAAAGGGGGAGGCTGAGGGAGCGGGAGGATGCAGGCGATGCCGCGCTGCAGGGCCGTCACCCAGCCCCGAGCCTGTGAGTAGCTGCCCGAGCTCCTGGCTGCGGTTGGGAGCGGTGGTGGGAGCCCTGGGCCTCCTCTCGCTGCTGGCGCTGGAGGAGAGGCCGTGCGTTGGGGAGAGGGGGGAAGCTTGCTTTCCTGCCGGGCTCCTTGCACATCCCAGGCTCGGGCTGTGGTGCTGAGAGCTGGTGATGGGCCCTGCGGAGGGTGCCTTGCGCAAGGGGATGCCATGCTCAGTGTCATCTGGAGAGGAAGTGAAATGAGGGAGAGGAAAGCAAAGCTGACCATCTCGTTCTAGTATCGTGTGATCCCCGTCCCGCGTCCCCCTGGCACTCTTCTCGCCTGCAAACCTCTCTGCTCTAAGCACCCTCCACGGGGATGTTCTCAGCCATGGCTGAGTGCCGCCTCGTGCGCCCCGTCCCGCAGGGGACCCTGCTGTCCCTGCGTCACTGCCTGGTCTCCTGGGGCTGGGAGTCTTTCTGTGGGGAATCACAGCGTGCATCTGGAGTCGGGGGGAGGATGTGAGAGAGGAAGTGTTTGAACTTGCTGGCCTTGGCCTCAACACATCTCCTTAGCTGTGGTGGAGAGCTGGGGGGGGAGCAGGGTGTATTATTTGGAGCAGGTCTCCTCCTGATGTCGGCTCAGCCCTGCCAGCCGGGGTTAGAAACCTGCTGGTTTCAGGGTAGATGCATCTGCAGTTGGAACTCTCGTGGTGCTTTAATGTTAATGTGATACTTGGCCTACAGGTCAGTGTCTAGAGGACACCTTTTCTTTCTGTGTCTTCAGGCCCAGCCAAGATCCTTCTGCCTTGGCTTTGGTTCCTCTCTTGAGAGGGCACAGGAGCTGCTCAAGCAGCTGTGGTCACGCTGTTCAACCAGCTCCTGTGTTTTGCCTCTGCTTTGCCTTGCTGGCCAAAATGGTCCCAAAGTTGTGCAGAGCTCAAGGGAAAAAATGGTCTGTAACCCGAAGGGTAAAAGCCTCTTAACCACCTTGCTTGTCCCATGCGTCCAGGTCAGGAGCAGGACAGTTTGCGTGAAGTGAGCCTCTCTACCCAGAGGCTGCGTGTGCTGCCTCCAGCCGTCCTCAGCAACCCCATGCTGGAGAGCCTTGACCTCGACAGGAACAAGCTCAGGAGCATCACCGGCATTTCTAAGCTTTGCAACCTGAAGAAGCTAATACTGTCCAAGAATGAGATTGTGAACTTTCCCAATGAAATCCAGAGCCTGGTCTGTTTAGAGAAGCTTGAGCTGAATCAGAACCAAATCTGGGTCATCCCAGAGGGGGTGTTCTCTCATCTCCCCAGGCTTAAACACTTGCGGCTGAACAATAACCGTCTCAGTGCCCTCCCCAGGGACCTGGCAGCTTGTCGAGGCAGCCTCCAGTACCTCAACATCTCCAACAACCTGTTCCGGACCTTCCCCCAGCCTGTCCTGCAGCTGGCACACCTACAGGAGCTCCACATGCAGAATAATGCCCTTCACCAGCTCCCCAAGGAGCTCTTCCAGGGCCAATCTCTGAAAATGTTAAAGGTCAATGGGAACCCCCTCCGGGAGCCACCCAGTGAAGTGTGTGCTGGTGGCATCCAGCAGATCAAGAATTACTTCAACCAGCTTCAACACAATTTGGGGCAGGAAGACAAGAGGGTGAAGACCATGTTCCTGGGGGCCTCACTTGCAGGGAAGTCCACCATCTGCAAAAGCCTGAAGCAAGGGCGAACCAAACTGGTGCCCCAGGAAGAGCGAACAGTTGGGATAGAGATCAGTGAGTTCCGGATCGAGGACTTCAAGTTTCTCTTCTGGGACTTCGCTGGCCAGCTGGAGTACTACATGACTCACCACGTGTTCATCACCCCACAGGCGCTTGTCATCCTCGTCATCAATCTCCACATGTAAGTGCTTGATTCGTTTAAGTGTTTGGATTCGTTTAAGTGTTTGGATTCAAAGTGAAGTGGGAGAAGGAAAAAAAGGGGGCTGGGGAAGCTTTCCCCTGCACAGGTTCGCACCATTTCCACTGGACCTTGATGCCTGCTCTTCTCACTGCTGGAGTAGCTGGCTCTCCCTCTCCCTCTTTTTGAAGATCATTCTTTTAATTAAGCACTAGACCTGTCATCACCTTACCAAGCTCCTCTGTTTTGAGGTGTTAGATGAGCATTAACTCCTTATGTGACAACAGATCCCCATCTAAACAGCTTTGATTTTTGCTGTGGAAATATATCTACACTGTAGAGATATCTCCTGTATCTTGTGGCGCTCCCTGAACATGGAGGGAGCATTGGGCTTGGGCTTTGTTGTACAGAGGGATGCTCCCAGCCACAGCAGGGATGGACTCTTCTACACCCTGTAGCTTTAACTGCCTTAGCTTAAGGATGGGGAAAAAAGGATGAGCTTGGATACAGCCCATGACAGTTTAGGAGATCTGAGCTCTTCTCCACTAAGCCCCTAGGACAGTACAGGATGGATGGTCAGGCCTATGCTGGTGGAAGTTGGCTGGAGATCTGGAGAGGCAAACATGGATTTGGAATTTCCTTTCTCTCCTTCCTAGGTACCAAACTAATGACAAGACTTTCAAGGACCTTGTTGGTTTCTGGATCAACAACTTGTTCATGCGAGTTCCAAACTCAGTGGTGCTTCCCGTGGGAACCCATGTGGACTGCTGTCGGGAGGAGGAGGTGGAGGAGAAGAGGCACGACATCATGACCAAGATCACAGCCATGCTGGTGGAGAGAAAAAGCAACCTTGCTCACTTCATCAACAACCTGGAGGGCAGTGAGGAGCCCGAGTTTTATGTGGACCAGTGGGAGAGGCTGAAGGAGATGGAGAGCTGCACGTTAACCGTACGGCTGAGATTATCATGGTTCCTTCCTGTCTGTGGTCACCCTGTTGTCTCTGGCAGCATGACATGCTACTGGTGGTGGTAACCCAGTGCTAATGAATCAGGCTGCTACTGCAGTCACTCTCTGAGGCTGGGGTGGACATGGTAACCCCTGGCTCTGACCTGCTGGGTCCTTGTCCCTGCTCGATGATGGGCATTTCCTCCTGTGGTTTGTAGCAAGTGCCTGGGGGGGAGTGTGAGAGGGCATTTACCATGGGCATCTGGGGCATCCCCAGATGATTTTCTGGGAACTGGTGCAGAGCAAAGGTGTGAAGGAAGCACCCTCTGAAGCTGAGCCAGCAGCGCGTGTCCAATCCTTGGTGACCTCCTTGGCATTAGGTCCCCCCTTCATCTCACAGGCTAAAAGACTCCTCTGAATGTGCTTTTGTCAGGTATTGTGCTTTCTCTCTTCCAGATCTTAGACTTAGTTGCTGTCAACTGCACGGATCACCGTGATATCAAAAAACTCGAGGCCACAATTCTGGAGCATGTGAAGAATGAGGAGCTCTTCCCTGAGGTTGTCCGAGTGCTGCCACCCGTCTACAGGCAGGTGGAAGCTGCCATCGTGGATATTGCACAGAGTGAGGAGATGGCAGATCATGGTGAGTGGTCTGTCACCCCCACTGCACCGTCCTGCAAGGACTTGCTGTCCTGCAGCTGGGATGAGCTCTCTGGTGCTTGTTGCACCTTCTGACCCTGCTCATGTGGTAGTGGGGTCACTGCTGACGACCTTGCAGCGTTATTGCTGGAGCATTAATTGCTACTACCCAGCTCCATCATTACGAGCATCTGCCCTAAGGCAGGGGCCTAGGGAAAAGCACAGGAAAAGGCCAAGTGTGTCTTCACCAGGAGGCTCTGCCAACATCTACCAGCCTGTGGCTGGGGGTACCCTGAGCTGGCCACGTTGTCTGGTTTGTTTCTTTCCAGTAACATTGTTCTTTCTCCCCTTTGCCCTTTATAAGCAATTCAAAAATCTTTCAGGAAGGAGCTCCACAGCTTTAATGCTTCTATGTGGTTTCCAAACCTGTGTCCTGCTAACTTTATTTAATGGCCTCTACCACTCCCTAGCCCTTTCTCCGTCTCTCCTGTGACTTAGCAGGCAGCCTCAGCTCCTCGCTTACGTACCTAAAGCAGGTATGAATACCACCAGCGCTCGGTGTCGTCTCTGACTCCCCTGGCCGCTGTAGGATTAGTGGATGAAGAACAAATGCCTTTCTTTTCTGGAGATAAGCCAGGTTTTGTTACCTGTCTGGCTGCATGACTAAATAGCAACCTGAGGTTTAAGTGCCAAGCTGAGGTTTTCTGGCTGGAAACAAACCTGCTCTCTCAAACAATGAAAAAATCCAGTATTAGCCTAATTTTTCAGATGCTCCATTGAGGTCCTGACAGGCTGTTGGCACTGCTGAAGCAAGGCAAGACCGTGGAAGGTGCGGGGTGACAGTGGGATAGCTGAGGATGGGTTTTTTGGGCCACAGCCACTGGGCATCGTGCTGGTCCCACCTGCTTCCCCAGGGATGGCATGGGTGACATTGGGTGCTGCTGGTGTTTGTTGGCTCTCTAAAGCACCTGCCTTGGAATGCTGGTGTCCAAGAAATGTGTGCTGAGCTCTCATGTCTCCCTCTAGGTATGATGGACCTCCAGTACCTGCTCAGCAAACTCTCCCAGTGCAAGCACCTGGCCAGCCTGGGCAGAGAGCTTCTCCAGGACATCTTGCGGTACCTCCACCGCATCGGGCTTGTCGTGTGGTACGAGGAAATCAAGCACCTGGAAAGCACTGTTTTTCTCCAGCCAACGTTCCTAATAACTATGTTCAAGGTGAGTGTGGGGATCAGGACTGTCTTCTCTGCAGGACCCAAGCTCTGCAGCTTTGCTGGGCTCCTCCCAGCACCGCCTTTTCTCTCCTTCTCTTCCCACCCAGCTCCTTGTGAGGTACCGCCTAGTCCAGCAGCTCGAGAGCATCTCTGTGGACACACTTATTGGGGAACATGCCACCATCAGAGACAGGTCCAACTGGGTGTGGACCTTCAGGTCAAAGGCAATGCTGTGCCACCGGGCTGTGCGTGCCTTGGTGAAGCACCAGCTCTGTTCAGAAGGGATGCAGGAGCTCTTTGAGGAAATCATGGGACACGGGCCCCACAGAGGTAGAGGGAAGCTCTTCAGCCTCCTGAAGCACTTTGAGCTCTGCCTGGAGGTGCGCCACACTGAAGCGCTCAACCCACAGGCCAGTGAGTTTGTGCCTGGGAAGCCGTGGGAGACAACACGGGGCCAAGGTGAATCCTGGTACTTGTTCCCAACCTACCTGAACCAGACCGAAGAGGTCTCTGAGGTGTGGGGAGGAGATCACCCCGAGGACCTCCACATCCGTGCCTACTTCTCACCCGAAATACCTGAGGGTTTCTTCCAGAGGTAAGCAGTGGTTTCCAGCCCTCAATGTGGGTCATGCGGTTCGGGGTTTGCTCAGTGCAACACCAGTATGTGTGTCAGCAAGTCCTTGGCTGTTGAGACTGTATCAGCCAAGGCATGAGGCCAAGACTCAGGAGACCAGGGCAGCTTGCCAGCTCTGCCACAGATGTGCTGAGCCTTGGATGAACCATTTTGATGTTTGCTGCCTGGACATGAGTGAGGATGTCTAGATGACAGGATCACTAGAACCTTCTGGTTCACGTATCATCTAGAGTGGTTTTTGGCTAGTCGGTGACCATCCAGGCAGTCAGAGGTCTCCCAGTCCCCCATCTGAGGATGGTCTGGTTTCTATGGGTACTGGGACTGTTCCAGTTTCTGGAAGGTCTCCTGTCCTTGTGGGGTTCTCAACTTGTTTCCAGGGTTTTATCTGATGGCTGACTCTGGAAGTAGCTCTTGGCTTATAAGGCTGTTCCTGCTGCTTAAGCTTTCAGTAGAGCAGGGTCATCACTTGGTGTCTGCCTCTGTTTCTGCTGAAATTGGGTTCATATTTTTCAAATCCACCTGGTGTCACAGTTTCTCCCAGTGTTAGAGATATACAGGGAAGAAGGGTGGTGAAAGCTGTGGGCAATCTCCTTGCAGGTTCCTGGTGAAAGCTTGCTCCTTCTATGCCACGCACTGGGTGGCCAAGGCAACCTGTCTGCTCATATGCAATGGCAAACCTCTGCTGATAAAAGAGAATAACCAGAGGGCCTACAGCTACCTGGAGCTCCGGAGCAGAAAGCCAGCAGGAAGGACAGGTAAGGATTCCTGATCTTTATTTCATGACTCCCAATCACATGTCTCTCCTTTGCTCCTCCCTGCCACCTCCCCCTTCTGGGCAGAGCATCCCAGAAGCCTCTGCCACGTGTCCTAGATGGCCAGGTTCCACCAGCAGTTCAAATAAAGATTTCCCCTTCCTCCATGCAACCTGGTCAGGATTCCTCTCAATGTATCACATGAAAGTGGGAAGTCAAGTTTTCAATCTTCCCATGGAGGAAATGGGTCATCCTTCCCCGTAAGGTCCCAGCAGAGTACAGGCATGGGTTGGGTCTTCAAGTGCTAAGCAAAAGGGCCATCCCAGTTGGGGAACTCTTCCAACATATCTTTAAATTCCCTTTGAAAGCTGATGGGCCTTGGTTAACTTGAGAAATGGTGCTGGTCCAACTGTTCTGGCTCTGGTCTGGCAGGCTGGAAGTGATGCATGTGTCACTGCAGCAGCTCCTGGGCTGCTGCGGTTGGGTAGTTGTGAGTGAGATGATGTTCTCCTTTTGCCTGAAAGGTTTCCGATTTGCCTGGGACTTCCTCATGGCAGTTGTGTTCATCATCCAGAAGCTCGCCGAGGAGTGGCCGGGGCTGCACGTGTGTGTGAAGACCCCCTGCCGAACGGCTGGCTGTCCCGCTGAGCTCATCTGGCCAGACATGGATGGCACAAATGCCATGTACGTACACACTGCGCCCCTCCAATCCAAGGGCTGGAGCTGGGTGGTTGCTGCTGGGGTGGGGCTGGTCAGCTTCTAAAAGCCATGTGAAATTAGTTGCAAAACTCACCAGGCACTATGTTGTCCTTCGCCTGACCATAGCACGTCCCATGTGCTGTTAGCATTTACTTGTGTGGGAAATTCAAGCATGGAAAGAAAGGTGAAAAAGTTGAGGCTCTGGGGCTCAGGCACATAATGTCCACTCTGGCCAGGTGCCCACATGTCCCGTTTGATGAAGAGATGAAGGTGCTCAGGCACCTGGTTAAGGCAGCAGCTGTCCCACCAACAGCAGAACCCCAGGTCAGGGTGGAAAGGGGGAGCCTCTAGCATTATCTTCCATGGAAGTGCTGAGGGCAGTTCCTGTTCCTTCTACTTCTCGAGGCTTTTTCCTCCGCAGGACAAAGGAAGATGTTAAAACCTGTGGGACGTGCGGGCACCGCTTTGGTGCAGAGCTGCTCCTGCCCAAAGGTGAGCCCAATGGGCCTGGATTTGCACCACAACCATGCTTGGGGGAGAGGAGGGTTGTAACAAAGCTGAGGTGCTGATGGTGTCCACCCATCCCCACAGTGCCCAGGCAGCTGGAGGAGCCCCCAGTGCAACCCTCTGCTCACTATTATGTGACCAGCTACGGGACCACCACCTTTGGGACCAGCAGCATCCATGTCAATCACCAGGTAAGGAGGCTGCCACCTCCCCTTGCCCAGGGTCCAACACCAACGGCCAGGCTCGTCCTCTCCCCTTGCTCCTGAAATGAGGGGATGCAGCTGCTTCCATCCTGGTGAGGGGACACGCCACCTTTGGGCAGCACTCTGGTTACCCCGCTCCTCCCTGAGACACCACCATCTCTGCGCCTCAGAGCTGAGTTCTGGGTGCTTCGTGTGGTAGTTACTGCCTTCTTTTTCCAGAACATCTCGAGCAAGTAACTCTGGGCCAGCGGGGAGGCTCTTGCTGAAGAAAGAAGTTATTTCTGTTTAGCCAAAGCCAGGCTGGCCTCAGCACACTCTGCTTGCGAGTCCTGCTGGCAACCTTCATGCGTGGAAGTAAATGCATCAATAAACGCATCCCTTCGTGCACGGGAAGTCACCTCTTTCACACAAAACTAAAGGGGAGAAGGTGCTGAGCCCACTGCCAGCAGGGGCTTTGCTGGGACGAGGCTGGCCACAGCCCCATGTGGTTTTGGGGGAGGGAGGGGTGGGTGGAGGTCTCGGACCGATAGTCGGGGCAGGTGTCTGGGCAACATCAGCACGCAGGAGGCACCTTTCTAGACAGATATATTTAAACTTAGAAAACTTAAGAAAATAAATCTGTAAATGAACCCACTCCACAAAAAGCACACATTAGCGACTACCAGAGGGGAAAAGCAACATGTCAGCTCCAGGACCGGCCAGCAAAGCTGTGGGGGGAGCAGAAGAGGAAAGGTCCACACCATAGGCATCCCACCGTGGTGCTCCTGGAGGAATGCTGGGTTGAATGGCCCCTGATGCCCGGTGGCCCCCAGCACGGGCTGGTGCCTGTCCTGGGGGGCCAAGGGGGAGCAGAGTGGGTGAGGGTCAGTCCATGTCCATGTACTGCTCGATGAGCTCGAAGAGGCTGAAGGAGTCGGAGAGCTGCAGGCTGACGGTGCCGCTGTCCAGGGAGGAGGCTCCTTGCAGCTGCACCTGCCTGTGCCAGTACTCGCAGAATTTGGGCACCAGCTGTGGCAGCAAACCATCGGGGTTAGGGGCTGCTGCCTGATGTGGCTGCAACACCCTGCAGCACCCAGACACTCATCTCCCCTGGCCCCTGAGGGTCCCCATCCCTGGCCCCTGAGGAACCCCCATTCTTGCCTGGCCCCCGAGGATCCCCCTCCCAGGGCACCCTGACACTCATCTCCTCTGGACTCTGAAGGTCCCCAGATCACATCTCTCCCCAGCCCCTGAATGTCCCCCTCCTTGGGCTCCCAGACCTCCATCTCTTTTGGACCCTGAGAGTCCCCCTCCCTGGGTACTCAGACCCCCATCTCCCCTGGACCCTGAGGGTACCCTGCAGGAGCACCCAGAGCCCCATTTCCCACAGACCTCCAAGGTGCCCTTCCTCAGCCACCCAAACTCCCCCACCTCCCCTGGCCCCCAAGAGTCTCCCCCTCCCTGGGCAACAGTAGGACAGGGGTGGGTGTTGGCACCTTGACCAGGATGAGCTTGGTGTCCTTGCCCTTGTCCCTGTCCTTGGAGAATAACTGCCCAAAGCAGAGGTAGATGGTGAAGTCAGGGGACTGCTGCCTTTGGCGGTTGTGGAAGTCCCTCAACTCTGCAAGGGAAAAGAGGACTCAGCTTTGGGGGTGACCCCAGGAAACATGGAGGAGCTGGGAGGGTTCAGATGCTCGGGTCATCCCGGAGCTGGCTCCCACAAGCCCCAAAACTCAGGGGCGGGG
>NW_015091083.1:1022527-1025096 GCF_001431845.1 Calidris pugnax | reverse complement strand
CAAAACTGGGGGCGGGGGGGGGGGAGGGGTGGATGGGGGCCAGTGGACAGACACACGACACACCCCTGGCCCACCTGTGCAGAAGTCGTTGAAGTCAAAGATGGCGGTTTCCTGGTCCCGGCAGAGCATGTTGTATGGGGGGTCCTCGCCGCTCTCCAGTTGTTGGGACAGGGCCCAGAAGATCTTACACTTCTTCAGGCGGGTAGCAAAGATCTTGTTGGCCCGTTGCTCCAGCTGTAGCCCCACGTTGCCCAGCAGCTCCTCAGTCCATTTCCGCTGCTTCCTGTCGGCCAGCTCGGCGGGGCTGGGGAAGTGCACCTGGCACCCCGGGCGCTCGGCCACCGCTGGGTCGCAGGGCTGGTACACCAGCAGGCAGTGGCTGCCCTTCGCCTCCTGCTGGTGGACAACCCTCCCCCGGTAGAAGATGGTGATGTCCAGGGCAGAGATGATGCTACCTGCACCGGGCAGTCATCAGCAACCGCATTCCCCCAACCAAAATGCTACCCCCCCCTCCAAAAGCCTCTACTGAGAGCTAATAAATATTAATAATTATATACAGTATTTGTTATTAGCACTACAATAATTAGTCATAGCTATTAATAATCCAGTTTAACATTAATATTAATAATTGTATATAATATTTATTGGTATCAATTATAATAATGAGTTATAGCTGTTAATAATTAACAAACATCACCTGGGTTATCCTCCGGCGGCGGCGGTGGCACAGGGCTGGGGGCCCGAGCGAAGAGCACGGCCTCCCCTGGGGACAGCACAGGGACCATGGCCTCTGGTGGGTGGCACGGCAGCGGCGTGGGCTCTGTGGCGGAAGACGGCAGTGCTGCTGTCACAATTTGGGGTGCAGGGAGGGGTGGGGGGTGTTGCTCTGGCATGGAGTACATGTGGCAGCACCTCAGCCTCTTCCCACCCCGTTACGGCATTTCCACGCCTGGGGCTGGGTCCTGCCCCACAGCACCCACCTGGGTCGTCCAGCAGCATGGGGTCCAAGGGGCCGTAGGCGCCCAAGGCGGGTTGCTGTGCCAATGGCACCCACTGCTGACACGTCGGCGGTGGGAGGCAGTTGTTTTGGCTGAGATCTTGGTGAGGCTGGAGCAGCATGTCCTGGTGGGGGGCATCCACTGCAGAGAAATCACCAGTGGGAAGGGGCTGGGGTCACCCCCCCGGCACCCTACAAGCAGAGGTGGTCTCACCTGCAGGTGGCCAGGCTGGGTCCAGGGTCCCAACGTTGCGGGGGGAGATGTTGCAATGTTGCAGCACCCGCTGCAGCTCATCCAGGTTGTCCAGCACTGGGAGCTGTGCGGGGTCGTTGTTGCCTGAGGAGGGTCACAGCAGGTAGGAGGTCTTACAACCCCAAAATCAGCCCTAGCTGAGCCTACCGGGGAGCCCCCCGTGAACAGTTGGGGGACCAGTGCCTACCTAGGGGGGCCATTTCTGGGGCCGTGTCTTGAGAGGCGAGCTCCAGCTGCAAAGGGAAGCAGGATGGGTCTTACTGCTGTGGATGGGGAGCACCCAGCCTCACCTTGCCCCACGTTTCAGCAGGGTGCTGGGCTGCAGCTCAGGAGCACCCCAAGGACATAGGGGTGCAATGCCTGAGCAGCAGCAGTGGGGGCACCCTGACTCGCAGTGCCAGCCCCGTTACCTGCGCCGGCTGGTGCAGCGTCGGCTGGTCCACCGCAGGGTCAGGGCTGCCAAAATCTCCCTCCTCGCCATGCCCAAGGGCTGCTGGAAGAGAGTGGCATGAGCGGGGCACCCTGAGATTGCCTACCCCACCACCAACACAGCCCCCCATAGGACCAGGCTTACCTGAGCTGATAGCAAAGACTTTGTGTGGGTCGTCACCACGTTTGGAGTTGTCATGCAGCATCCTGAACATGCGGGTGCTCCTCAGGGCGCAGCGGAAGTTGGTCTTCCACTTGGCCGGGTCATCAGTGCACCCATCATATCGCCCACTTGCCATTGCCCAGGCCTGGTGGGTGGTGGTGGGGGGGTGTGAGCGTGGGGACCCCGGCTCCATGAGCATGGAGGTTTCAGGGGAGACCTCAAAGTTGCTACTGGTTACACCTTCCACCATCCCACCAACATTGAATACCGTGAGTTTGCCTCTGGTCAGCATCCCCATTCCATCCACCTTGAAGACCCTGGATTCATTGCTGGTCAACCTCATCCCACCCACCTTGAAGACCTTGGATTCATCGCTGGTCAACCCCATCCTACCCACCTTGAAGACCTTGGATTCATCGCTGGTCAACCCCATCCTACCCACCTTGAAGACCTCGAGGTCGCTGCTGGGCAGGTCCCATTCCACCCACAAGGTGGGTGGACCTCAAGGTTGCTGCTGGTGAACCACCGCCCTCCCCTCCCATTCCACCCACCTGGAAGACCTAGAGTTCATTGCCAGTCAACCCTATCCCACCCACCTGGAAGACCTAGAGTTCAATGCTGGTCAACCCTATCCCACCCACCTGGAAGACCTAGAGTTCAATGCTCGTCAACCCTATCCCTCCCACCTGGAAGACCTAGAGTTCATTGCCAGTCAACCCTATACCCA
>NW_015091083.1:966135-1022339 GCF_001431845.1 Calidris pugnax | reverse complement strand
TAGAGTTCATTGCTGGTCAACCCTATCCCCCCCACCTGACACTTGCCATTGCCCAGGCCTGGTGGGTGGTGGTGGGGGGGTGTGAGCGTGGGGACCCCGGCTCCATGAGCATGGAGGTTTCAGGGGAGACCTCAAAGTTGCTACTGGTTACACCTTCCGCCATCCCAACAACATTGAATACCATGAGCTTGCCTCTGGTCAGCATCCCCATTCCATCCACCTTGAAGACCCTGGATTCATTGCTGGTCAACCTCATCCCACCCACCTTGAAGACCTTGGATTCATCGCTGGTCAACCCCATCCTACCCACCTTGAAGACCTTGGATTCATCGCTGGTCAACCCCATCCTACCCACCTTGAAGACCTCGAGGTCGCTGCTGGGCAGGTCCCATTCCACCCACAAGGTGGGTGGACCTCAAGGTTGCTGCTGGTGAACCACCGCCCTCCCCTCCCATTCCACCCACCTGGAAGACCTAGAGTTCATTGCCAGTCAACCCTATCCCACCCACCTGGAAGACCTAGAGTTCAATGCTGGTCAACCCTATCTCACCCACCTGGAAGACCTAGAGTTCATTGCCAGTCAACCCTATCCCCCCCACCTGGAAGACCTAGAGTTCATTGCCGGTCAACCCTATCCCCCCACCTGGAAGACCTAGAGTTCATTGCCGGTCAACCCTATCCCACCCACCTTGAAGATCTCCACGTCGCTACTGGTGACATCCTTCCTGGCGTTGTGCTTCCAGGGGACACGGAAGATGCCGTTGGCCTCATCGATCCAGCAGAGTCCCGGGTAGTTCCCGCTGCTGACGGCGCTCAGGAGCCAGGGCCCGAACCGCAGCTTCTGGGCCTCCCTGGGGGGACACGGAGCCGTCACCGGGGGCAACCGGGGCCCCTGGGGGCGGGTGACCGGGGGTAGGTGCGGGAGGGGGTGTCGGGGCGCCGCTTACCCCTCGCCCTGCGGCGCTGCCATGGTGCCGGGGGTCCCCGCTGCCGCAGCGCTGTCTCCGGGCGGTGCGCGACCTGGGACCGGGGAGCAGCCCCCTCCCTCCCTCCCGCCCTTTTATCCCCTTCCGCCCGCCTCCCGGTTCCTGGAAAACACGTCACCCTTTCGAAAGTGAAAGTGCCGCCGGCGGACACTCCCGTCGCTGGGGGAGGGGGGGTGTTGGTAAAATCGCGGGGTGTGACACCCTGGTCCCCTCCCCGGGAGATGCTGGCAGCGGCACCCTCCAGCGATCCCCTCACCGAATTAGCCATAATTAATAAAAAATAAATAAACCCTCTTTCAGACCTTGCCCTGCGCCGGTGTGGGACGCAGACCTCAGTCGGGGGCAACCGGCAGGATCAGGCCCCGAGCTGGGGTTGCCCCCCCCAGGCTGTCGTGACCCCCAAAGGGCTGGGGCAGAATCACAGAATCTTCTAGGTTGGAAGGGACCTTAAAGATCATCTTGTCCAACCGTCAACCTAACTGACAAAAATAGACACCCACACAACAAACAAGGAGCATCGTCACTAAACCATACCTCCCAGCACTTCATCAACCCGTCTTTTGAACACCTCCAGGGATGGTGCCTCAACCACCTCCCTGGGCAGCCCATTCCAATGTCTGATAACCCTTTCAGTGAAAAAATTTTTCCTAATATCCAGCCTGAACCTCCCCTGGCGCAACTTGAGGCCATTTCCTCTTGTCCTGTCGCAATAACACATTTGTGGCATGGTCCTTGAAACCACTCCCCAAATTTTGAACAAACCACATTTGCATTAACAGGAAAAATCATGAATCCAAGCTTAGCAAGTGCATCTTTGAATCATTTGCTGATTGAGCCACACAAAACTCTGGCAAGTTCAATGTTCTAAATCAGGGAAATTATTAATTGTGCAAATAACTTCTGAGTCATTTTTAGGGCAGCTACAAAGAAGGAGAAAAGGTTTCTCTTAGATACAGAATGCTTTATATTATCAAAGTATATAGGAGAAACATAGATGAATTAGTGGGGGGAAAAAAAAGGCAAAAGGAATGATACCCCATTGATATCTTAGAGTCAAATCACACAGAACACAGAGAAAGCAAAAAAGAAGAATTTCTTTGTTGACTAGAGGTGACTCCAGAAGCCATTTCTAAAGACCTGAGTATGAATAGTTCTTCAAGGCATGGCAAGCTCTGAAGGGGACTGGAAAGACCAGTAAGCCTCATGCTCTAGCAGAGATGTTGAAAGAGCCAAGAGGGATCCTTGCTAGACTATGTTTCAGTATCTTTCTCATGATCTGTTCCATGATCTTCCCAGGCACCGAGGTCAGACTGACAGGCCTGTAGTTCTCTGGATCATCCTTACGGCCCTTCTTGTGGATGGGCATCACATTTGCCAGACGCCAGTCGGCCGGGACCTCCCCAGTTTGCCAGGACTGCTGGTAAATGATGGAGAGTGGCTCCTCAAGCACTTCTGCCAGCTCCCTCAGTACCCTCGGGTGGATCCCATCTGGTCCCATAGACTTGTTTGCATCTAGGTGTTGGAGCAGGTCCATCACCACCTCCCTTTGAATTATAGGGGCTTCACTCTGCTCCCCGCCCCTGCCTGCTAGTTCAGGGGTCTGGATATTTAGGGAACCCCCTATCCTACTACTAAAGACTGAGGCAAAGAAGGCATTTTGGACTTCAGCCTTCTCCTCATCTTTGGTCACTATGTTACCTCCCTTATCCAGTAGAGGATGGAGGTTCTCCCGAGACCTCTTCTTGCTATTAATATATTTATAGAAATTCTTTTTATTGTTTTTAACATCCAAAGCCAGGTTGAGTTCTAGTTGGGCTTTGGCCTTCCTAATCTTTTCCCTACATAACTTTGCTATACCCTTGTAATCTTCCTGCGTGGCCTGCCCCTTTTTCCAAAGGTCATAAACTCACCTTTTTTCTCTAAGCTGTGACCCTATCTCTTTGCTCAGCCAGGCCGGCCTTTTCCCCCGACGGCTCGCTTTACAGCGTGTAGGGATGGCTTGCGCCTGGGCTTTTAAGACTTCCTCCTTGAAAAACACCCAGCCTTCCTGAACACCTTTGCCCTTCAGGGATTCCTCCCATGGGACTTTTCCAACCAGTGATCTGAAAAGGCTGAAGTCTGCCCGCCGGAAGCCCAAGGTTGAGGTTTTGCTAGTCCCCTTCCTTACCTTTCTAATAATTGAAAACGGGCAGGACGGCTGCCCCCTGACACTGAACAGCGCAGCTTGGTGAGGAGCAAAATGCAGGTGGGGACACACACACACCCCAAAACGCTCGGGCTCAGCCTGAAAGCAGCTGCACCCCCCCTTCCCAACCCCCCCCCCCCGGGGCTTTCTGGGGTGCACCGGCCGTGCAGCCCGCGCACCCGGGGCTCGGGGCCGGGAACTCCCATGCCTCCTTATTTATTTACTTACTGTATTTATTTTAATCCTCCTTCCTTCAGGCTGCCTTGGTTTGCATGCTAAGGGCATGATACAAAAAGGAAAATAAATAAATGTATAAAAGCGAAAGGCAGGGGGGCAGTGGGTGCTGCACTCCCTCTTCCCGTAAAGCCGGGGTGCGCCAGTCCCTGGAATAACGCCCGCAGGGGTGGGTGTGGGAGCACCCGGTGGGCAATGACAGGGGCTGGGAGCTGTCCCAGCGGGATGGGGGGACTGCTCGGGACACCATCGAGGGGCACCACCAGCATGGGGGGTGCTGCTGCCCGGCATGGTGGCACCGCAAGGAAAAAGGGGGGAAAAACAAAAAAAAGGAGGAAAATCAACCCCAGGGTCACGCGTCAGGCATGCCCGGTGCCGTGCTTCCTAAGAGCTCGCAAAGGGGTGAACACCATGGTGTGCCCGCCCGCTCTGGTGGGCCCCAAAATCAAGGTGGGGAGCAGGCAGAGCTGGGAGCAGGGTCCTGGTGGCTGGTACCTGGTGGCAACGTGTCCCCCCAGCATGTCCCCCCAGCCCGGCCGGGGCTACAGCTGGTTTCCAGTAACGCAGGTCCACAATCAAAAACGGTCACCCTGCGCCTCGGGCCGTTGCAGTGCAGGTTACGTAGATTTTTGCATTAAATTAGAAAAGAATCGGCGAATAACCATGATACGAGGCAGGTCACCTGCAGCCCAAGCGCTTGCACCTATTGCTCTTCCTTGAGCAAAAAACCCCCCACAATTTGCAGGAGTTTTACGAATTGATTACTCAAAGACTCAAGTGGCAGCCATCGGGGCTGAAACATGGGATTTTGGTCTCCTTCCCCCTATGCTTCCTGCTTTCAAGGAAATTTCCCCTTTCCAGAAATGTCTCCCTGCTGCTTACCAGGAACTCCTGCATGGTTTTCAAGGACATTGCCCTTTGTTTTTCAGGAAATCTTCCCCTTCCTTACTAAGAACCCCCCATCGCTTACCAGGAAATCTCCCTGTTCACAGGGTATTTCCCGCTTTACTAGGAAACTCCTCCCTTGCTTCCTGGGGAATTTCCTTCTTGCCTTCTACGAATTTTCTCTCCGCTCATAGGACTTCTGTTGCTTTTTAGGAAGTTTCCCCATGACCGTTGCTCCCCAGGAAGCAAGAAATTATTTCCCAAGAAATCTCATTCTTCCTGTCCAGGAAATTTCCCCTTGGATTTCCAGCAATTCCTTCATTGCTTTCTGGAAAATTTCCCTTCCAGGAAATACCACTGTTACTTTCATAAGAAATATCACTTTTGCTTTTCAGGAATTTGCTCCTTGCTTGGTAGGAATTTTGTTCCTTTGATGTCTAGGCTATCCCCCCATCCAGCCTTCAAGGAAGTTCCCTCATTGCTTTCTACAAATTCCTAGATTTTTTCCCCTTTCGCTTTTGAGCAATCTCCTCGAGCGCTCTCAAGTAAATTCCTACACAGTCTCGCTGTAAATTTCCCCTTCATTTTCCAGGATATTTTACTGTGGCTTTCTAGGATGGTTTCCCTTTGCTTTCCAGGAAATCTCCCTTCTGCTTTGTAGGAAGTTTACCCCAGGCAATGAGGAAACTTCCTCATTGTGTTCCAGGAAATTCCAGCAGCCAAAACTGATCCCCTTTCCCGAACCCAGGACAGGGGCGTTCGGCACCTCCACCAACACGTATTTAAGGGCAGGAAACACCCCAAAACCCAAACAAACTGGAGCCACAAGAGCCATGGTCAGGAGCAAGGGACAGGGCTGACATGGGACAAGGTACAAGTGAGAAGGGCCTGGAGGGGTGGAGGACTCTGTACCAGCGGGTCCAGGTAGGACACACAGGGAGTTGACCCCATGCTG
This sequence comes from Calidris pugnax, assembly GCF_001431845.1. NCBI lineage: Eukaryota > Metazoa > Chordata > Aves > Charadriiformes > Scolopacidae > Calidris > Calidris pugnax. The sequence goes on along the minus strand of NW_015091083.1, from coordinate 1,017,094 downwards.
GTTGTTGTCCCTTGCCCTGGGGACAAGTGGCACCTGGAAGTAGGGGAGCACAGCTGTGTTTCTCTGTGCATTTGTTTACTTTCATTTCTCAATACTGCAATCAATGCTTAGAGGTTTCTGTTAATCAGTGATTACGTTGATAGGAATTCTTCCATTTTAAACTCTTATTTTTTTTGGCCAGTAGCACTCTGCCTGCCTAGGGGACTCCCCTGGAGCTACAGTCACTATCCCCTGCCACTTCCCCATGTCCAGACTCACAGACGTGTCCAAGCTACTAAAACTCAGCCCCATTGAGGTCACCAGCTCCAGTCTGGTGGAAGAAGAGCTAGAGATCTCAGAAGGAAGAGTCAGTTTTACAAAGAGGTTTTTAAAAGCATCCAAAAGGACAAGGAGACCTTGCCCTGAACCTCAGCCCTTCACTGCACCAAATCTGCCTCCAAATGTAACCCCACAATACAAACCTGCACCCCACACATCCCCCCTGCAGCTGCAAGTCACCCAGCTTCAAGGGGGCAATCCTTGCAGGCAGAAGGGCAAGCAGAAAACCCACTACTTTTATCATCAACGTTTCTTCTGGGGACCCTCCTTGTAAATCACAAAGCAGCAGGAACAGGGCACCTTAAAAAAAAAAAATCTTTCTCTTTTAATCCACCCAAGGGAAATCCAGAGCAAGAGCAGCATCACAGCACTACACACAGCACAGACATCTATCATCATCTTTGCACAGATTCCATCCCAGATACACGGAGAAGTCATTAAGAAAAAGAAAGGAAAAAAAAGAAAATTATTCACATATGCAAAATGACAAGTAACAAAACAGCTAAGGAACAATTATTTCAAAGAGAAAAAGGACACATCAAGGAAGAAGGCCCTCCACATACAGGTTTCGCAAAAACCTAACCCAAGAATGCTGAAACAGAGGTGGTTTTCTTTTAAACATTAAAAACAGGGTTTGTTTTTTTTTTTTTAAATTAATTTAAATATACATTTGAAACATAAACACCAAGCAAGCGCCTGGAGAACAAAGCAAAAAGGAATGAAAAGTGAATTTGACCAGTTTAATTGAAACACCAAAGTCAGGTGGATTGCACCAAATGGAATAAATAATGGAGAAGATCACACTGGGTTGGTAGATCCCACACTTAAGATCATTTTAACTAGAATTAATTACACAGCCCAAGAGAGTACTGAACAAGGAAGTCCTCTGACAAGTGATGTTAGCTGGGGCAGCGACCCTTTGACAGAGCGGGTTGTAGGTATGGATTTGGCCCTTGGCACCCAACAACAACCACCACCCCAGAAGCAAGCATGATGACAAGTTTTTGTGATCCAGAGGACCCGACCCCGGCATCACGAGCCTGCAAATAGCTCCTCACTCGGGGTGCAGGAACCCTCTGCCTCTTCAACACCATCCGGCTCCAAAAACACCAAAGTCAAACATCAAAGCACAACCAGACCTTGTGCTTTCACCCCGCAAGGTGAGCACAAAGACTCGGCATTTCTAGTGCAGCTCCCACGGTTGGGCACCACAGAAGTGGAGCAGGTACCTCCTTTCACACACCTGGGGCCAGGCTGGAAGAAGAAATAATTAAAAAAAAAATAATCAGCTAATCTATACCTGCGCCCACCGTTTTATCACCCTGGGGGGGGGGCAGGCTGAAGGAATGTAAGTGGTTTCTTGTTTGGTTTTCTCTCCCCAAGACCCCTGCATTAAAAAAAAAAATAAACAAACAAAAAACCAAACCAAAAAAATCTCAAACAAATATAACTTGATCCCAAATTCCTCTCCCTCCCCTGCCTGTAGCCAAGCAGTGAAGCACCTTCCAACATTTATGTGATCCCACAGACATGTTCCCTACAGAGCAGGCATCTCATCTCTGCACCTCACCTGGATGTGCCTGTGACACCTAGTTAGGAGGGACATCCCTTTGCTTTAAAACAAAAAAAATTACAAAAATCAATAGTAATGATTCCCTTTCCCCTCCTCTGATCTCCAAAAAGTTCTTCTAAGTCCAATTAGTTTTTGAGAAAGGGAGAAGTGAGGGGTGAAGGTGTCCAGGCCAAGGAACCTGACAGACCCAGCATCCTCCCTGCTGTGCCTCTGGTGGGGATGAGCCCCCTTTGCACAGGGCCTGCTCTCGACCTGGGGCCAGCAGAGCCAAGGGGGGACTGAGGGGACAGAGCAGCCCCTCCAGCTCCTCCTCAGATAGCTGGCAACTCCAGGAAGAAAGAAGGGGACTGGGGTGGACAGAGGGTTCAGGTTATTTCTTTTCCATCCCTCTTCTTCCCCAAGACTGGGAGGAGACTTCTGGGTCTTCAAGCCCAGTCTGTGCTTACCGGTGTCCTTAAGAATGACTATTTTTCTTTTTTTTTTTTTTTTTTTTCTTTAAAAAGGGGAGAAGAAAAAAATAAGATATGCATAATTAGGTGTTGTCCGTGGAAGGAGCGGGAGGGGGCAGGTTCCAGACTGATGCAGAGAAGGGACTCTCTCCCTCCCTGTGTTTGCTTGTCTGGAGACCACATCCCCTCGGCGTCCCTGCACGAACTCTTTGTGCTGTTGCTCTGACATCAGTCGACACGGATGATGAACACAGGGATGAATTCAGCGCTGCAGAGGGCAGGAGGACACACGCAGGTACGCCAGGGCTAGGCCCGGTGCTTGGGGAGCATGTCCAGCAGGAACTCCGCAATGCCGATGAAGTAGACGACTTGTGCAATGCCAAAGAGAGGAGCGATGACCAGGGCTCGGCAGTATGCCCCTTTCAGGAAGGCCATGGGCCCTTCCTTCTGCCAGATCTTCCTGGGGAGAAATGGAGAAGACAGGTAAGTCCCACCCCTACACCAGGCCAGGAGAGCCTCTGGCCATGCCCTGACTTTCTGCCTCCCTCCAGAGACTGAACCCAGGCAAGTGCCATCACCAGGCACTGCCTCCACAGCAGAACATCCACCATCCCCCATGTGAATGGCCGTGAAGAAACACACCCCATCCCTGTGTCTGGCCAGGAGTGTCTGCCTAGGTCCGGATGTACAACTGAGACAATCCCATGCTTGCATCAAGAGGTCCCCCCTGTTCAACAGTTGAGGCCAATTCCGCCCTCAGTATGGGAGATAGCCAGACGGCAGGAGACTCTGGCTAGAATAGCAATACAGAAGCAGAGTGCTTGTGTTTTGAAATTCCCTTTGTGTCCTGAAGCAGCCAGAGCACAGTTTAGTGAAGGGTCAGAGGAGAGCGTGGCTGGGGACAGCCCACTCAAGACAGTGCTCCTGCAGCTGCTGTTCGGAGCAGTCCCGGGAGGGAAACGAGACTTAATGCTGTAGGGTTTTCAGACAAGACCTCAAGAAACACAACCACAGCATTGCCTCCCTTTGTAGAGATAAAATCTCAGTATTATGGGTTTGGACAGAAGCGTTTAAATATAAATGCTATATTTACCTTGCTCAAAATAGGAGGAATTTCTCTTTCTTTTACCTATATACATGACCAGTATATATCTGGTTATATATCTATATATGTATCCAGATAGATAGATAGATGAAAGCACAGGTTCAGGGGGAACCCAAAACAGATAAGCTGCTGGTTGGGTCTGGAAGCTGCTCTGGCTGCCGGGCAGCAAGCAGCAGCAGATGCTGTACATCTGATGTGGTGGCCTGCTTCACAAGGAGTCTTACTTGGCGCAGTCCAGGATTCCTGAGTAGGTGTCCTCGTTCACTCCTCTCTGTAAGGACTGCAGCCGCGTTTTGATCACTGGGGGGAAAGAGAGAAGAGAGACAGTGGTGAGCACTGGGAACATAGCTCGTTCTTCAGCGGGCAAGAGCCACCCACTCTGAGAACAGTGTCTTTGAAACACAGTCAAAATGAGATCACCAAAAGCACAGACCATTTTCATGTATATATCAGCAAAATAGGGGAAAACAAACCCACTCCTTTAAAAATGGATAAAAGAAAAACATGGCCACCCAAAAACCCACCCTCTCCCCTCACTGTGATCAAGGTTTCCAAGGCTGACTTAAGCTTTAAACAATTCCGAATTCAGACAGCTTTCTGCAAAGTAGGAACTTTATTTTCAAATACTTAGCTCCTTCTGTAAAAAGTATCTAAAATATAACATGCTGCTTGTACATTTCTTCACACCTTGGAGCATGTGAAATGCTGGGGAGAGAGGAGTTACTTCTTGGTGTTTTTCACAGCAGAGAAACCAAGGTGGTGTTTAAGGCATCTGCTGTGGAGCAGGAGAAAAGGCCACAGATCTAAGGCTCCCCCTGACCATGCATGGTTGTCCATGACCCTATACATGTAAATGGTCTGCATACTATCACTCCACATGGAAACGTGCCTTTTCAGGGGCATGTCGGCAGCCATTCCTGCAAAGAATGACTGAAACGAATGACACCCTCTTCCTGACTTATCTAATGAATACTGCAAACCTCTGTGTAAGTTGTGGCCAAAGGCATAGCTCATCTGAAGGAAACACCATCTGAGCTGGAGGTGGTTCAGACAGCAGAGTGTCTCCTGTACCTCCCTGTGTGCTCATGCTGCAAAGTAGCTGGCACGGTCACTCTCCTCCTCACCTAGCCCACTCATGGGCCTCTGACTCCTGTCACTTGGCACCAGGCCACCAGCAGAGGCTACTGGGGACTCACCATCACAAGGATTGACAGCCACCGCAGCCGTACTGCCAGCCACACATCCAGAGAGGAAGGACACGTAGAATGGAGCCTTGACATTGGGGTCCTTCTGGCCCAGCTTGTTCAGGTTTGCAAACAGCGGGAAGTAAACAATGGAGAACGGGACATCCCTGAAGTGGGGAGGGAGGAAGGGGAAGAAAGAAGAACAAAGTCAGATGAGCAAAGTCAGAATGGAACACCAACAAACCGAGCAACAAAGGAAGGGCTGCAAGCATCATGAGTGCAACCCAGACATCCCAGCTCTGCAATGGCAAGACTGGAGCTGAAACTTGACACGAGCAAAATGGATTCTACAGGCCCACGGGACGCATGCAGCCCTGCAGAGTCAACAGCCTCCCCCTCATCTTTCAATGCTCAACCCCAGCACATTCAGAGGTCAATCGTTTTGTCCACTTCTGTTAATTACAAGAGGTTCACATTCTATCTCCTATCCTGCTGGGCGTTGCTTTAGCCCTGTCTTTGCTAAAGCTAGAGTGGAGTCACTCTGAAACACCAGGTAAAGGGTGTCAGAGTGGGCACTGGTCCTTGCATCCAATATGCTCCATGGGTCAGAAACCATTTCACACTCTGGAGAATCAGGTTGACAGTTTTGCTTTGCTAGCTCACAAGGACTTCTCTACAGTGTTAAAATATGGATCATGGGGGAGACAAAAAAATTCCACAGAACGCAGCAGAATTAAATCTTCCAGGAACAAAAAGGCAGCCCCCCTTGTTTCCCTGACCTTTCCTTCTTTAATGTGCAAAACCTGTGCATGGAAACAAAACCAAACCAAACCCACACGCCTTGAAGTCATCATCCCCTTTGCAAGCTCATCCCCTCGATGGCTGGTGCTTTAGGTTCAACTCTAGGAACACCGGTGCCTTGTGCTCGAGCTCAGCCCACCCTACCTTAGCAGCGTGGCTCCCAGGCCCTTGTAGAGTCCCGCGATGCCTTTGCTCCGCAGCAGCTCCCTTGTGATCTGTGTGGCTGTGGTGCGCCTTTCCACCGCCGGCTCCGCCGCCCCCGCCGCCGAGGAAGAGGAGAGCTGGGCCTGCGCTGCCATCAGCTTCTTCTGTGCCGCTGGGGAGGAGCAGAGAGAGCATTGGTCTGCAAAGTGCTCAACGATAATCTCTTGGTGCGCGGTGCCATGGGACAATGAGGAAGGGGCAGATCTCCAGCTACACCAAAATATGCAGACGAAGGCCAGCGAGGTGCCCTGCAAGCTCTTCCTCCCAGTCTGCCCATCCTCCTGTTCTTTGCTTCCTTCTCTTGAAAGCAATCATTAACCTGGGGAGGTCCTCAGACACATTTACAAAAGCAACCTAGTCTCTCCCAGCCTTTTCAAACTGATGCATTTCTGCTCTTTGGCCAGAAGATGGAGAGCACATCAACCTGTAGGCAACCCTCTGAGGGCCACCAGCACACCACACAGGGAACGGGCTGTTCACAGCAGCAAAAACCTCTTCTGAACCCTCAAACCATGGCTTAATTCCTTCAAACGTTTTAAAATAATACGAACAAAGAGGATAAGGTCTGCATTAAAAACAGCGAAGAGAGGAAAGAAAAAGTAAATCCATGATTATTCATGAATCCCACATCAAAGGAGAGATTAAAGGATAAATTGGCCTGTTTTCCAGGAAGGGCCACAGACGTGGGATCTAACAGTGTCATGCAGAGCTCCTGGGGAACGAGGCCATACCCTGGGCTGAACTCCGGAAGAATTTAAGGTGACAGCAAACAGCTCTTTCCCCCAGGAAAACACTGGTCCCTATTCTCACCAGAAATGGCCCACAGTGTTTCACCCAAAAGGCTCGCACTCCCTCCTGTCTCTGCCTGCCAGTTCCTGCCCACAGCCCTGAAAGCCTGACCCCAAACCTCTTCCAAATCCAGTGAGGCAGGAGAATTTTATTTACTGTTTCAGCCAAGACAACTGCTGCTTTTGTCAGGAGGAAAACAAAACTAAAAAAACCCAAACAACCGGAGAGCAGGAAGGGAGACAAGTCAATTGGAAAGGACAGGTCCTCTTGGAAAGCTGTTATGGAGGTGCTTCAGGGCAGCAGAAGAGAAAGAACAGACATCACAAAACATGGAGATGGAGGAAGCACCACAGGAAAAGCAGTGGAGGATGCTAATCCCTTCTTGGGTGGCACAGCAACTGACAAGTTTTAATCACTCACAAGCTGACCAACCCAGTCATCTCTCCTGTCTGTCTCCATCTACAGCATCTGCTGTTTCACTTGCCAAGCCTACTGCTTTGAGCAAAAAAAATCATCACCTTTTCTAACTGTAAGGGCCTCTGCAAAGCCAGATGAGCAAAGGGTGGGGGGAAACGAGCTGGGAAGCGGAGGAGAAACTTCTGCTACACCCTGAGACACATCTGGCTTGGGAGAGGAGGTGGAAGGTTTTTTCCACTCATTCCCTCCCCCTGTGCCTTGACAGCCCAGTCCCACCCCTCTCCCCTCAAGCCGGCTCAGTGCACAGGGAAGAGAAGCCCACCTACCAATTCGTCCCGCGTCCTGCAGCTGGATTTTGAGCATCTCCATGGGAGTGGTGACAATCACCTGGCAGGTACCCGCGCCGCAGCCCGCTAGCATCTCCCTCAGCAGTGTCAGCTTTTTCCTGCCCAAAGAAAAGAGAGAAAGAGTCAGTCAGAGGAAGTGGCCTGGAGTAATGTTGGGGCAGCTGGGTGCAGTAACTTGGGGTTACGGGAAAGGCAGTCTGGGGGATGGGGGAACCTGCTAGGCTTGACAGTTCAGCACAGCCCAGGCTTGGCATCTCTGCCAGCATCACCCGATCTGGAGGAAAAAACCCATTTTAGCCCCAGAAACAGAACATTCAATAAAAAGCTGCAAGCCCAGCCAGAACAGCCCCAGACATGAGCATCTAACCTTTTCCATCTCCAGGGAGAGAACTGCAGCGCTCTTCCAGCCCAGTGTTGCGCCCGGTCAGGGCACAGCCTTCAGAAAGAATGTCACTTCAGAGGGCAGCAGAGGACCCAAGTATTAAGAGGATAAGCAGCTTTCCTTCTGCCAGCCTAGTCCTTTAAACACCGTCAACATCCACATAAACAAACAGAGAACACGGGGCAACAGGCAAGGGGAAAATATTCAAGTTGCTGCTTTGGAGTTCTTGGACAAAAGTAAAATAAATAAATAGTGAACATGAGAGTCAGGGAGGCAGTTCCCCTGTGGTTAGGAGCTTCTTCTCTTCACGAGCATGAAAAAAGGAGCCTTTGTGCTAAGCTGGTCCTGCCTGAGGGAGGGGATGGACTCCCAGCACTGCAGCATTATGCATCCTCTGCACTAGAGAGTGGGGATTACCAGCAACGTGCCTAACAAAATGCAGCACTTCACAGGTCCCTCCATCCCACAGCCATGAAGCAGCCCAGCTAAGAATAAAAAGAGGAACTCAGGATGAGTGGTGAGAACGGTCAGAAAGCCTCAATTTTCAGAAACTGATGAGTTCTCAACCTGTAAAAAATCTCACCCCTCAGCACCAGAAACAACTGACTTGATTGGAAAAAAAAAAAAAAAAATCCTCTGTGTTGCTCTTTTCTAAAATGGGAAGAGGAGGGGCAGGAGGGAGGGAAGGGAAGTACCTATAAATCACACAGCCAGTGGGAAACAGTCTCCTCTTATTTCTGTTTCAAATGCAAGTACTATTTTTACTCACCCCAGCCCTGCTCCTGCAGCATTACCTCATCTTAACCTACTCAAGGCAAGTCCACACACTATGGCAAAAGCAGTCCCACAATACTAAGCCTTATTCCCTTGCAAAACCACACCACGCTTCCTTACCAGGGGTTTCATATGCACACACACACAGCTGTGGTACTGTGGGCCAGCAAAGAAGTTTCAATACCAACCCTATAGGAAAGGGAGGGGAGATGTGCCGTAATCCTGCTGGCCCACCACGTCAGCTGGGCTGATTTCTCCACCTCTCATCTTCTCTGGGGAGGATATCAGAGCAGGGGATTAGAGGCACAGAGCCACAACGGAGATTACCAGCAACTAAATATAGAGCTCTCCAGTGACGCTGAAGGGAGGAACGTTTCACGGTCTCCCCTTTCCAAATTCTCCCACAGATGAGAAGCTGCAAGGAACAATCCCTCCCGTGGTGTCACCCACATGGACACTGAAATGTGTGCAGCAAGCTTTCCTGGAGATATGCAGGTATTTCCATCTAAACGTGAGGAGGAACTTCATCACTTTAAGTGTGGCAGAGCACTGGAACAGGTTGCCCAGAGAGGTGGTGGAGTCTCTGTCTCCGGAGATATTTAAAACCCACCTGGACAAGTTCCTGTGCAACCTGCTCTAATTGGACCTGCTTTGTCATGGGGATTGGATTAGATGATCTTCAGGAGGCCCTTCCAACCCCATATTATTCTGTGATTCTGTGATCAGGGTGTGCAAATCCAGAGGTCCTCCCTAGATACCTGGAGGTGGCCAAATTGTAGCTTTTGGGTGGCGTGAAGCACAGTGCCAGTCTCTGTGTGGCTCAATGCAGTCAGCAGCAAGGCTGTACAACCCCTAGCCCAGCAGTGGGAGGAGGCAAACCACCCAAAGGAGCTAGCTGCCAGTCCCCCTCTGTGGCACAACAGAGCATCTCCCACTTTAGCAAGAGCCCTGGAGCATCCCTGGAGTACACATCTCTTGGCTTTCAACCAGAGTGACAACTTTGATACTTGGTTCAAAAGATCAGGAAGATTTGCCCTATGTGTTCATATGTGGACCATTATCCCAACCAACAAAAGTCAGCCTGGCTTGACTGAACTCCACGGAGCTATGCCAGTGTGACCCAGTGTGAAGGATTTACGTGCATGGGTGTATTTTAGAGATGTCAAACAGGTACCTCAAAAACATCTAGAAAAAGGGCTTTCAGCTTTTGGTTTGCATTTCCTAGGACGGGAGTCCAAGAGAAAAATAGCCTAAGATAAGCAAATCTTTTGTCAGAAGGTTTAAAATTTGCCGTACAGGGGTCAAACTCCCTTTGCAAAACCTCACCAGTCTGCACATAAAGGGAGTTTGAAAATGGTTCATCTTCAAATGACAAAGGGGTTTAAATATTTAAGGCATCACAGGCCTTATCCTCAATAGTTTAAAAACTGGCACGTCTCAACTAACTTCAAAAGCTGCAACAGCAGCAAGGATCTGGTCCTACGAACGCAGAAACTATCTTTTATCACAGCAAGAGGGCGTTAAATATAACATATAGACAATAGCCCCAAATTCTGCACTGGAAGAAACCAGTCGTTACACTTTTTTAACTGACATGCAATTAATTAGTGACAAATCAACAATGTCAAATGGGAAGGGGAGAAGATTCATGCTCAATCTAAATTAGTTTCATACTGGAGCCGAAAACTAACACAGTCAAAAAGCAGGAAACTAGAGGTTTATGGAGAGCTTTTCAAGAGCATTGCATCAATCCAAAGTTAGGATCTCTGAAAGTATTGGTATATTGATGTCACATGGCAGCAGAGTAAGACTTTTTTCAAGTCTCTGAAAAGTCTTGACCATGTAGGAGTTGACTGGGCTTGGCCAGGGATCAAAACCAGCCATTCTGGAATAAGGATGACAAGATTTCCACAGACAGGAAATCATTGACCTAAGGAAACATCCATATAAAGCTATGTGTTTCCATTTGCTGCCCAGAAGTCTACTGTCCTCAGCTTGGATATCACCTTCCTCACTCATAAAATAACCTCTGCCGCTGGCCTGTTAACCCAACAGATTGTAGAAAGCTCCCCAGAGCCAGCTACTTTCAAACAATTTAAATAGTGGGTCTTTGATATGGATTAGGGAACCAACAAACAGGAGTCGTCCATCAAAGGGAGGGCAACCTGTCTGCCACAGCCACACAAGGGCATGCACACAAACTGACAGTCAGTCCCTTTAAGCCAATCCCTGATCTTCCAAGAGGGAACAACAAGCTGTTGCCATCACACTTCACAAAAGCTGGAGTATGATGCTGGGAAATGCCAAAGCAAGAAAGTTTCCATTACAAGCTCCCTCTCGCTTCTAGTGCCAGCTCAAAAATGCCTCAGACAAGCAAAACAAAGCACTGATGTGGGACAGGTCCACCTCAAAGTAACACCACCAGCAACCTGGTCTAGTGGGAGGTGTCCTGACCCATGGCAGGGAGGTTAGAGCTAGAGGATCTTTAAAGTCCCTTCCAACTCTAACCATTCAATGATTCTATGAAATATTGCTCTGGCAGACATTACTCCAGCTATGGTACGACCTACTTCTGGCTGCAGGAGCTCTGTGTTTCATGTTTGGACTAAGTCACAGGATGGCGACTCTGTGCCTGCACTCATTACATCAGGTTTGCCCTGGAAGGAGATTCCAAGTGATTTTTTTTTCCAATATGAATGTCTGTGAAAGTGAACAATGGACAGGGCAGCACGTCTGGGCCTGCTGAACATGAACACAACCTGGTTTTTGTCCCAAGACATGCACCTGGAATACACTCTCATGGATGTATTCTGTGATTAAACAACCCATCTCTATCTCCCTCTAGATTAACAGTTGAAAATACATTTACTTTCTGGCTGACCTTTGATATCTACAACTTCAACCCACTGTAATTCCCTGAGCCTCTGTGCTAAATAAAAGATCCCCCCCCAGACAGCTATCCCTGAATAAGCACAGTGAGGTTATCAGCTCTTAGCTGCCTTTTTCCCTAGGGGAATGGCTGGATTCCCTCACCTATGAGTCCCAGTGGGTTGGATGAGGGTTATCTGCATTAAAGAGGTGTCTGGACATCCAGTGGATAACTACAGAAGAGGCTGCCTTGGCCCACAGGGGTTCCTGCCCTGAGAAAGACCAAAGCACAGTGTGTGCAAAGAGACACTGCAGCTCAGCACCAGGACTAGCAGCAGCATCCCTCCTTCCTAAGTCAAGAACCTCACTTGAGAGCCTGTCTGAGCATTTTGCAGCTCAAGGATCAACCAGGCCATGCAATGGCTACCTAAAGAGATGCCACAGAAGAGATGGTCCAAGTATTTTAGGAGACCCTGAAGGAGGAAAAGATGAAGGAAGGAGCGCTGGGGAGACATATCAGCTGGAAAGGCAATGGAGTACCATCTCCATGGTAGAGAAGGAAAAGTGCCTTGCTTGTCTCAGGATTACAACTGGCTATTTCTCTTCTCTGAGCAAAGCTACAAGGCAGCGGGAAGCAGAAAGGAAGAAAATTTGTTGGCATCAGCAAAGACTCAATTAACACAATCGTGCTGGTCTTCTGAGCTGCTAAGTCAGCAGATTGCCAGCCTTTTCTCCAGAACAGCAAGCAAAATGAAGGTCAAGATTAAAGAGGACAAGAGAAGTAAAGGAATAACACACCTTTGAGAAGAGCAGCAGGAAACTCATCCAGGGACACTAAAGAGTTTTTATGAGCAAGAAATTGCTTTTATGAGAAGCCTTGATACACTTTTTACCACAGCCAAGGAACAATATTTAACCAAGAACCTGAAGAAGTCACAGCAAAACCTGGCAAACACATGCCAAACACAACAGCTATCTGGTACTCAACACTTTGGAGATAAACATGAAACCTTGTAGGACACTTTAAAGGGACTGTTTTTCATGAAGTGTTTAACACCCCAATTCAAAGAGGACACAAAATGCAGGCAATACTTAAATCTATCGAAGAGGCTTCACACACTGAGCACCCAAAAAAATCAACAATGTACTTTAAATGCATGTTGATGTACTCCCAATTTAAATCACTTTCTTAGCTTCATACCCAAGTGCTTCACACTCAGGTGCTTCATTTAGCCCTCATGACTCCTTACATCCTCTGCTCTATTTTAGTAGTAGCTGTGAGATCACGAGTCTCTCAACACATCCAGCTTCAGAAATCCCGAGAAAAAAACCCCATCTCTTTCCAGCAGCCTGAAGGTTGGAAGTTCCCCCTATCTCGCATGTCCTGCCTTCCCCAGCCATGTGGTCCAGCCAGCATAGAGTGCCACAGGAACAAGGACCTGTCTGAAGACTCTTCTGTGGGTCATTTCTTTTACTTCTTCTCCTGAGAACTGCAGAGACCCTCAGGCCAAAATAATCACAGAATAATGTTTGACCCTTATTGCTTTTCTCAATCAAGGTCATGGGGTGCCCTTCAGGTTTTTCAGTATCTTGGTTTTCCTCCTTTCCCCTGTGGCATAGCAAGGGGGTTTCCAGCACTCCCACAACTCACCCAGGCTTCCCTTGTTCCTAAATAACCAGGACAGTTTGGGAGGATCAACACAGTTTTGTTTCCTCATGAAACAAAAAGCTGCAGCAGTAGGCTGTCATAATGGCGTCGACATCAAAATAGAAACAGGCAAAGAAGCAGAAATCAAGCTCCCTAGCCTGTGGGCACACATCTTTCCTGCATGAGAAGGAGAAGAACAACATTGTTCGGGCAGGAGTGCCCTCCTGAGCTAGTCCCAGGGTGGAGAGGGTCACAGGAACAGACATCTCCAGACTCCGGGAGACAGATGCACCAACAAGGGCACGAGGTCCCACTGACGCAATACTCCAGCAGCATCCAAGATGACAGCCAGGGAAAAGGGAGTCTAGCACAAACCTGCAGTGATACATCCCCAAAATATTCTCCCAGCAATTTGCAGCCAGGAGCTTCCCACGCCACAGGTGTTGTTTTCAGTCAGGCCTTTCAAAAACAGGCTTGATGCCACTTTTTTCCTAGCAGTTTAAAAAGCAAGTTAATTTCAACTCTAAGTTTTTTCAAAGGATAAAAAAATAAAAACAATGCACACTAAAAGTTGTTGTGTAACTTGGGGCTATTTTGGTTGATGCTGGATTTGCCACACTCTTGCTGGTCCACACATGCTTCTTCCACTTGCACACAGAAGACACCCTCAGCATATTTTGATCAGCAAATACTCATAGAACACGCACATTTTATCAGACAAGGTTCTCCAATCCATGGAACACATTTCAAGCAAGACAAGTGCTAGAAGCTTAGCAACAAAGGCATTCAATGTCAAACAGGTCCAGAAGACTCTTCCAGCTTTGAGTCAGAAAAGCACCAGAGCATCCTTTGGGACGCTGGCCTAAGAGCACAGCATACTATGAATGCACAGCAGGTGGTTCAGCTTGTGCAAAAAGGACTTTGGTGAAGCTGAACCAAGATCTTGGTGGCTCACCATGAAAAAAAGCCCCCAGACTTACGCTGAGCCTGATGCCCTCAGCTGTGCTTTACACCATATAACACCGTTGCAATTACTTATCCAGAAATGAAAACCACATTGACATGCCAGGCAGCCTGACTCTTTACCTTTCTAACCCCAGGCTATTTTGTTGTTCGGACTGGAGTTGTGAAATAGGTGGCCCAGCCTTGCAATGAGCTAGCAGGTACATACCCTGTTTTGCCCTGGGTAGGAGAGGCGTTTGGATTCCAAAACTGCTAATCCTGCCCTGTCTTACAAAGACAGGGGGAGGAGGGGACAGAAGCATCTCAAGGAAGAAACCTGCAGACTGCAAACAGCTTGGAAAGAGGAAGCAAGAGCAAGAAAAACCTTTGGGAAGGACACAGCTTTGTGACTTAATGAAATGGCCTCTTGCCATCACACCCATGCTACACGTGGGAAAAGATCCTGGGAACTGCCAAAGGCAAGGTAGCATGCAGCTGGAACTGCAGCACGGCCAGGCACAACCTCTCTGGCAGGTTACATATTCCATCCCCAGGATTTCCCTAGCATGGAGGAAAAGGATCCCATGGTAAGCAGCTGCTCTGCAGTTTCTAAGGGCCCTTATCCTCACTGGTAATGTCATGGCCTTTTTCATCACCTCTTGCTCCCCAAGCACAGTCACAGCATGCACCAGACGTTCCCACCAGATCCCAGGTTTGTAGCCTATACCAGCCACAGCCAACCTGCAAGGCACTTTCTTGCCCATCACATCGTGGAGTGACATTTCTAGTTAGAAAGACCTTAAACCATACATCACAGCAGTATCAATGCTCTGCCTCTCTGTCCAGCTCGTGTTGGCTGTTCTCACAAGTAGAGTTGACCGGATTTTATTCATCCAAGCCCCCCATAGTGGTTGAATGAGATGAGTGACCTCAACTTCACATGCTGCCTAGCTTTCATCACCTAACTGTGGTAAAACCTTTCTTTTCTCTAAAGGAGTTAAAAATGCTTCATGTTAAGACACAAAGGCTCCCAACCACCTGAGTGGTATCACGCTGCTGCTCCAGGTCACTGTAGTGCCAATCCTATCAGTGCATATGTTTTAGGAGAACAGGGTGTCTTACTCTTGGCAAAACTCCCTAGCTCTTTATTCTGAATCAAGCACAGCACATCACCCAGGTCACGTGTGGATCAGACAGAAACCCAGAAGTCAAACTGGAAGAGGCCTGGGTGAAGACCTCCATTGCTCGTGGAAACAGCTGCATCCCCCTTACCCAAACACCTGCTCAAAGCCCACCTCAGCACTGAGAGGCAGACACATGTGTCCCATGAGGAAGTCTTTACCTCTCATGGTGCAGGGCATGTACTGACAAGGATGTCATGTTTTAGTGGCTGAAACACCACGGCAGTGATTGCTCTCACAGAACACCAAACACCTTGCAATGCTGGTCTGATTTCTTCCATGAGCTACTCTCTCAGTGGTGGTACAAGCTGTGGCAGCTTGGCACCCTTCCATCTTCCCTGTACAACCTACTAAGCCCTCAACTTCATAGGTGGTGGCAAAGAGCTAGCTCTGCTCCTGTCTACTGCAGTATTCCAGGGCCTGCTGCATTGTCAGCAGCAGGGATCAGGCCCACGGCTTGGTAGAAGCAAGCAATGAGGACATCACTACCTCCCACTGTCTGAGTGGAGCAAAGAAGAGACGCTATTTGAAGAGACAGAAAAATCACAAACAGCTGCGAGCCGATGAGTCACACAGACATATGTTCGCTGCTACTTTAAAAGACTCCAGAACAAAAAAAATAGGTACATGAGAAAAATAGATCCTCAATCTATGTCAGTCCACAATCTCCACTGAAGTAGTTGAGCCAGGGATCTGCAGCAGTTGAGACTGATGTGGTATGTTATGAGAAGTTGTTAAACCAACTAATTGTAGCAGAGCCTTGCATTCTCAGTGAGGCTTTGCCCCATCAGTGCTAATGGGAAGAGTCAGGATCATAACCCAAGCAGGCTGTTTTCTAACTGCTGTCACTGAGGACGGGAGACAGTGCACTTCACTGGCTGTCTCTGGAGAAAGGTCTCACTCTGAAGGGAGACACAAGTATTCTCCAAATTGCAAGGGAAATATCTTGTTGAAAACAGCATTAAATATGCAGAGTCCAGCCCCTCTCAACTGCTTAGCTATCATCTTTTACTCACTTTTAATTCACATGAACCAAGCCCCACTTGCACGCTGAACAGATAATTTTATTCCTTCAGCATTTATTTGAAGGTCAGCTGCAAGTACCCTTTGTCAATTCAGATTCACCACCTCTCTAAAACTATTTTCAAACTGCAAAAGGACAAGAGGGATGCTAAGTTTGGGGTCTACAGAACTTGACTTGCCATCTGCTCAAGCCAGAAAGAGCATAACAGCACCCAATAAGACGCTGAGGACAAGGGTCCTCCCAGCAGCTGTCTGAGCAGTGATCAGTGCCATTGGGTTCCTTTCAAATATTTTGCCTACAAATTCTGGATCTGCTAACCTTGGCTTAGATCTGGGACTATTTTTAGGAGCTTGAATAAAAAGCAATCATCCAGTGGAGTGCTTTTCACCTCCCATTTTAGACATTACATCCTTAGCCCAAATGTAATCACCGGCTGAGCTGTTCAAGGTCAACTCATATTTCAGTCATCACCCCATTCCACCTTTGCCCTGGATAGCTCACCAGACTTGTCCCAAGAGCTGGTGTCTTTTAAGTTGAATGCAAAAGGTCTGCACCCTCTACTCACCCGTCTTTGGAGAGGTGATGCCGGAAGAAGTCATTGGCTGCCAGTTTGATAGCCTTTTCTGGTGTCACTAGAGTCAGGTTCACTGCAGCCCCTGGGTATGGAAAAGAGGAAAAGCCCATTAGAGAACAAGAATGAAGAAACCATTAACTGGATCTTTCAGGAATGTGCTGGGACTCCTACTCAAAACCAAGGACTGATGAAGGAGAGCTCCCAATGTACCACAAGGGTTTAGAAACATGAAACACCACTGGAAATTAATAGGATTTCTGCCTTCCAACACCTTGGGTTTTTTAAAACATCCCCTGATGTGTTTCTATTCCATTTGCCATATGGTTTTTGTAATTTCTTTAGCTTCGCTACTACCTCCCACCATGCATACATGCATCCTCTTCTCTCATCCAAGGATGCATTCCTATGAATCCAGAAGGATGCAGATGAGACCTTCAAGAAAGGAGTACAAGTTGGATTAGTAACCAGTCCCAATCCTTTTGCAAATATTTTGTCATGCTGAGAAGGAAATGCTCACCACCCCACCTTCTTGCTAGTGTCCCTGCCCCACCACCACCAAAGGCAGAGCAGTTTGTTTACCCAGCAGCCCAGAAGAGGCAGAGCCACTGAAAGTCTTGGGGGCTGGTTGAAGCCAACTAGCTCATCTGCATAGAAGTGATCCAGCTCTTGACCAACCCTTGGAGTTAAGTGGCTTCCCTTGTATATCACCACTGGGTGTCACTCTCAGAACAGCCACCGCTGAAGTGGCTTTTTGTCCACCACAAACTGCAGAGTACAGAAATTCCCCTCTGAGCACCATGGCAAGGCTTGCTGGGGGACCTTTTGTCAGGAGCAACTAACAGCAAATCCCTGTATTGTGCCTGCCACAATGAGAGGTCTGTGTGGCCTGGCAGGCCGCTGTGGGCCATGGACACCGGCATTAATGCAACACAGTGGCTGGGAAGGCAACTTTCAAGCTGCCCTGGGGGAAAGTGGGTGAGGAGAGGGCCAGTCCCTTCTGAGCACACTGGGCTTTGCACCATTAGATTAATATTCTCCTCCCTTTAAATCTTACGGCTCAAAAAGCCCTCCATGTGATGACCACAAACTCTCCCTGCCTGCAGTGAAGCATACTGAGCTTGAAGCCATCCAGAGGAGTTTTGCTTGAGACTTGCTAATGGCCTATGAACACTTTTGCAAGGACAAAGACATACTAGGGTGTATCTTTGCATTTAGCCTACTGTAGAGACTTAAACAACTTGTCCCAAGGCTCCTTTTTCCAAAGAGAAGCAGACAGAGAAGTCTGCCCTCCTACTAGGCTCCAAAGACATGTTGGGGTTCATTTTCAGGGGGTCTGAACACAAGTTGACTGGAGCTATAAGGGTTCAACACATCTAAAGAAAGGTAACTCAGTCCTCTCTTGCTCAGGATGGACCACCCTTCCTCCAAAAATTATTAAAGAACTCCTAAATTAGATATGGAAAGACATAGGTTTAGGGGAACTTTCCTCAGGTTAGGAAGTAAAGTCACAACTGGGACTTTTGGGACCAGTACAACTGGGACCAGGACACATGAATCCTTGACTTTGCATCCTCTGCTCAGAGGACGTATCTCCATCATGAAGGAAACTGCAGCAAGAAAGTAGACAGCCTTTGCTGGGCAGGGCTGGGCACATTTTTCCCCACTTCTGACTGCCATGTTCAGATTTTGCAGAAAATACTTGTCTTGTAGCAAGCTAAGCCAATGCATTCATTCCACACTAGCCATGACATCCAACAAATACCATCATCTTCTACAGGAACCCAATCAACCAGCCAGGGAGCGGGGTAGCCCTCTCACACTCTTGGGTTTTTGAAAACTTAAATGTATCAGTGATTGTGCTGCTTCAATTTGATATGCTTCCATCATGTCCCCCCAGCATGGCTCTTGCACATGATGAGAAGCCACACAGACATGACCCTCATGCTCTACCTCCACCTTCTAATGTGAATAATATCAGGATCCAGAAAGCAAATCCACGCAGCCTGATTTTTGAACGGAAGAGGCTCCCTATGAAGTGTTTCCGTGAATGCCAAGTTGATGAGAACTTCACACCCATCCTAATGGCTAGAAAGTAAACCACCTGTACATTAGTGACATGGAGCAAGAATAACCATTTCCTTGGAAAAAGGAGGAGAGAAAGAAAACAAGAATAAACCTGCTACCCTAACACCTGTGCAAAGGGTTCATTGAAAGAAACTCCAAACCATCAAGCAAGAAAGGTAAGAGAGAAGTATGCTTCCCCATGCTGACCTCCTCCAGGCTTTCACAGCAATTGCTCCATCAATTGCAAATAAAGCAGAGGGTAAAAACACTATATGCAGAGAAAAGTTAATGAACCTGGGTTTTCTCCTACATCTTTGATATTTTCAGTAAAGCTGCTTAGCAGAGAACAGATAATCCCTGTCCTCAATAATCCATAACAGCTTCAATTCACTGGAGGAGGAGAAATTAAATACTTCAGCTGCTGGCTGTATGCTTTCCACAGTGTTTTCTACCATTTTACAAAATCTTACAGCTCTTCAATTCTAGCTATGTTAATGACTCCATTTCCCTAATTAAAGCTAACCTTTGCCTCTAGGCAATGCTACGTGTACCAGAAGCAATGGCAGACAAACAGAACACAAAAATAAATTGAAATAATTAAAAAATAGAAAATATTTTGAAAAGAAGTACAGAAGCACTACAAATCAAATTGAGACAAAACCAGTTGTTTGCCAGCTAAACTTCTAAGTGTTCTCCTCTCATTGAGCCTTGGGTTTTATATATATTCCACTGGCAACCTACATAACAGGGGGACTGAGTCATCCCCAGTGCTGCACTGGTGCACGTGGGAGGTATTATTAGCAGAGGCCAGGGAAGGCTGTCACACTACTGCAGCTAAACTGCAGCTACCCTCCAAACATCATCAACAGCAACGGGCACTTCCCCAGCATGATCTAGGCCTTTGGCTCCTGCAAGAAAGGCTAAATGGCTGGTCCACAAACAGCAGAGAGCACCCCTGCAAGGTCCCCTTTCCACCGGTGTCCACGTGGTCCAGGAGCCCACAGGCACCACAAATTCACTTCCTTGGCATCACATCTGAAGGCAGCACACTGTCATCCCTTAAGCACTGACAGGGCTAGACAGCACCACCCAGATTTGAGGCACACTGCTATCTAGATGTTACGGAAAAAACATGAGGAAAAGAAACTTCCTCTGCGTCCTTCCTCCAAAATAAACCAAGAATCCCTGTAACTTTTGGGGAAGAACTTGAGAGAAATGTTGCGATTGCATTATATATCACACAATTCACTATGGGCTACTGTTACAGAGCAAGGACCGTCTGCCCACACCCCCCCCCTTAAGAGATGACTTGCAGAAAAGCATCCTACGAGCTCAAGCCTTTCTCCTGTCACCCTGAGGAGCTTTGATTCACACGTGAAGGAGACCTGATGTCATACAGTAGGAATGGCTACGCCAAGCAGACCCTTCTGTCCTCCAATAGAGGCCAAGGGCCCTGCAGGGACAACTGACGTGCTTGTGACTCCTCCATGGGGCACAGCAGCTGTCGCTTTAGCACATTAACATATAATCCTCCCAATTTCAGCTTAAAGGCTGAAAATAAGAGCTTGTGAGTCACACAGCAACTTCTGCTGGGGATCTGGGACAGATGGAGGGAGCAGGAACCAATCCCACCACCTGACTTCCATCTTCGCCTGCCTGCAAGGCTGAGCCATCTCTTTACCTTCTTCGCAGAAAAGTACTCACATTCTTCATGATCTTGGATGTATTCTACCCCCGGGTCCTCTCCCCAGCAGTGAGGGAAGGGCTGTTAATGTCAGCTCACAGAATTGAGGCACAGAGACCAGGATTGCTGTACTCGGAGGACTCACCTTTGCACTCTGGCCACGCTGAAGTATCTATGAATTTCTGTAAGGAGCTGGAGCTATTCACAAAAGCCCTCTCCAAACCCAGCTCCCCATTTAATAGTCAGAGATGACAAGTAAATTCAAGCCATTATCAGCTCCCTGAACAGAGACAGTACAAAGTTAGCAGGACATGGACTAAGCTGATGTGCTAATCTGCACAGCAAGAGCTATGCAAGACCCCCAGCACCCTTTGAGATTTCTGCTTGGGGGTGAAAAGTGGCCTGGAGATTCACATCCCCTCCACCACCCTACACCTTAGAGGACTGAGCTGTCTCTCCCAAAAGCCCTGATGGGTCCTCCAGTCTCCCCTGTAAGTTTCCAGGAACAGCTTCTTCCCTCTGCTCCCCAGCAAGCAGCCTGCCACTGCTTATTTGCAGCCAAAGTTAATGCAGGCTCTGTTCCTGCCTAGGAACACAGAAGCAGCCAGCTTCTGGGAAAAATCAAGGGGGAACACGTCACTGCTAGCATTGAAGACGGAGCTTGCCAGGGTTCCTCGGGGTTATTTGTCTTGTTGCCTGCTCCCAGAAAAGCTGGCGTGAAGTAGCCAATCCATCCCCGGCATCCACCCCACTCCCCCGAAACGCCCACCAGCAAGTTGGGCAAGAGACACTGCCTCAACAGCCAGTGCCTGCTCCCAGGCCGGCCCCAGCGTCTGTGTTTCCTTAGAATCTACGGCAGAAGTGGCAAAAGACACCTCTGCTGCCAACAGCAAGGCGCCAGCGTCTCCAGATCCCCAGTTGAAAAAACAGAGCAAGGACTCACTTAATAAAAACAGTACTTTAGTCAGGCTTTATCAGTGAATGAGTGCCACAAAGAATGCTATCTGAATGTCTCAGAGATAAAAACTGCATATTCAGGCAATTGAATACCTGTATATAAAACGAACCAGAGTTCAGTGTCAACTAAACCAGTTGGACTGTGCTGAAAGCCAAGAAGATATTCCACATTTTCCTCTGCTATGAGTAAGTTCAGAACTTGGCCTGCCTCTCGCCTCAAAATCCTTAAAAACCTTCAAGGATTTTGTGTTTAAACTAGAAAAGATATAATGTCAATTGAGAAACTCACTGCTGCAACAGACAGCCTATGCCAAGGAGACAGGAGATTTCTAGCAGGTTAGCAGAAAATGACCAAATAGCTGAAGCTCCACCGTGAGCCAGCCTCTGTTTTTCTTACCACCACAAGGGTGTTTTTTCTGGGAACAGGTTATTTTTAATTTTTTTTTTTTGATTACAGCTTGTCTTAATACTTGAACAAGGCACACAGGCTTGCTTGAGAGAGAGCTAGTTTTGGAGACAAGCTAACAACTAGATGGGATAGCAGGCCTGACCACATTGCGGGGAGGGAGGGGAGAAGGGGGCCTTTGACACAAATTCAATCATCAACACCAAAGTAAGACACTTCAAGAGGTTTTCTACTGCCCCTCTGACAAAAGTTACTGTGCCCAAGCCGGCACATACACAGTCCTGAAACAGAGTCCAGCAGCTTCACTTAAACTGCTAGTAAAGATGAACTTTAACAGTAAGGTTTAACACCATGGGGAGGTCCCAAGCTCTCATCGGTGGAGAGCTGAGGAGACATCTGGTGTGCAGTTTATTTTCAGAAACAGCTGCATCTTTCAACATCTTAGGATATTGCTAGGTTATTCCTTTAAGACAGAGAATATGGGCTTTTCCTCCCACTTATGCACCAGTGCTTCCACCACAAAAGCTGTGCTGTGCCTGACTCAGCTTTACTTACCTCTGTACATGCCAAAGTAACCTTCCGACCGAATTGTTTTAATGAGGCAGTCAGACCTGCAAACAAAACGGAGAGAGATAAACCACAGGAGCTCAAAGGTGGGTGAGAGCAGAGAAAAAACAAAACAAATCTCTTGGAGTGGTTTTCATTACTATCTGTCAGCAAAACCCTGAGCTGAGAAGGGAACCGCGTCAGCCACTGAATGCACCATTGTTCAAGCCAGAGTCCAGTTTCAGCCCCTAATTCACAGAGGCTTTGAAACCCCCAGCTCACCCCACACGCGCTGTCTGCTTTCTAGAAACACAAAAGGGAGAAGTGTCACTGCAAGGGCTGTTTATCCAGGGTCCCCTGTGGCAAACACGCATGAGATGCTCTAACTGCAAGGGCTGTTTATCCAGGGTCCCCTGTGGCAAACATGCATGAGATGCTCTAACAAGCAGATCCCCATGCACATGTTTTTATTTCCCTTCCAGAGCTGGATTTAAAGGGGGCCAAGCCCCTAGTGCTGACTTGCTTGACTTACTCTGTGAAATTCAACACAAGGCACACAAACACTACATGACCTGAACGCTCAGTCATCTGTGACCTCCCATGCAGATTAAAGCACTTACTTTTAACACATCGGGTCCCGCAGCAGGCAGCGAGCGCTCAGGCCCTGGCCCTGGGGAGCGTGCGGCAGGGCGCCGCGGAGGCTGCTCCAAGGGGAAAACTGTTCCCTCTTTTGTTTCAACTGCATTTACCACAAACGGGAAAACCGTGCAGGGTGTCAGAATTGCTCAAAGCCTTTCGAAGGCACAGACACACACCTAACAAACCCAGAGATGCAGTTCAGGAAGGCAGCACGGATTACCTGGCAGAGTTTGCCTCTCTGGACCCAAGCACTGGCTGAAGGTTGCTTTGGGAAGGGACAGGCACTTGCCATGGCCATAGGGGAAAGGAGAGGTGGACATGCATGCATGAGTACATAATTAAGGAACTAGGCTCTTTTAAGAAGTAATAAGGGAGGCATAGCTGGAAAACAAGAATACGTTTGTAAGAGATTGGGCAACATAAGGAGTAAACTTCATCTCCACTCCATAGTAGTGCTGAGGTGGGAGAGAAGGAAACACAGAGTTCCCTCGAGGGCTTTATGGCCCTACTTGGGTCAAGACTGTTCTAGGGTACTCAACATTATTTGTAAAGACTCCATCCTGCATTGCTGCCAGTTACAGCAATGAGTTTCCCCTCTGCTGTGATTTCCTGTATCTTTTGGGACCCTGTCTTTCACACATCCCACCCCATCTCCTGCAGCTTGCACACACCCATCTTGGTCTTGGGAGCAGCCCCCCAGGACATTTGCAAGCCCCAGAAATCCCGGGTCACCTTTCTCCTATCCCTTCCACCAAGCTCCTCCACTGCAATGATGGAAGCAAGGCATTTTCCCCAAGCCAGCTGTGCTGCTCTGAACAAGCCACGGCAGAGAGGATGTTATCTAGAGGATGTGTTATCCCCATTACTTCCTTGTCCCAGCTGGCCCTTCACCCCCCAAAAGACCCTTTCACTTGTCCCCACCAGGCCAAGCTCACTTTCCCTACAGCTGCTGCCAACGCCACAGGAACACCTCCAGCATTATTCATTCACATCCAGGCTTTGTCAAAGACTCTTCGGAGGAGCCAGCTCAAATATACAGGATAAATCCTGTGTATTCCTTAACAGCACCTCATCCCACAACAACTCCTGGTTACGGAGTAGATCTGCGTTCAACTGCTGGATGTTAAAAGCCTCTCCTACCTACCGAGCTCCACTCCAGAGGGCATCCTGGCATACACTCCCAAGGGGAGCCTAAAAATCCTCCATCCCACCCTAAACTCCTGTTGCTGTCGCCTATCAGGTTAGGGGGAGAAGAGATCCTCAGGGAGAAGCAATCTGCAGCAGCAGCAGGAGCAGGACACAACAAAAAGGAGAGGCAAGGCAAGACAGGAGGCCACATCCTGCCAGCACGCCTGGGCACACAAACAGTGCAGGGAGCAGAGAGTGCTGTAACTGTCAAGGGTAGCACCATCCTGCCGTGGCATGCCAGAGCCTACGATCGAAGCTCATGCATAATTACATGCTGTCAGCTAGAGCAAGGATGCCCGGAGACTAAAGCCATCAACATACACAGCATTTCCTTCCTATCCCCGCTTTGCCTCAAATTCTAATGGGCAGGAAAGAGGAAAATATTGGGGTGGAAGAGCAGGTAACACTACTTCTGAACAAAGTGGCAGGAGGACAGGACACACATCATCAGTCCCAGTCCCTTCTCCCTCCTCAATGACACCAGTACTTTTGGAAAACTAAGGCCTGACTCCAATTCCTAGGACAAAGCATCTTGTGCTGAGGATGGTGCTCCTTCTCACAGCAGACATGCAAACCTAAGCATCCCACACAAATCCCAGGTGAATTTGGTGGGCTGGATATATTTGTGCCTTCTTTTCCTACAGCCTGCAGCATCTGATTTTTTTGGACATAGGACTGCTGGGGTAACTACAGCATGTGCCAATCTGTGATCCATCAAAAGGTTTGCATGCAGTGCTCTAACTGGGAATGGGTGACTTCTTCCTCTTTTTAAAACTGACACAGCAAAGGAAGGGATAGTAAACTCCAATATGAGAGTCATGGAAACAGAAAAGAGGCAGAAATTCCCTCATGCACCTGATTTCGGCCCAGCAGAGAACTGAATGGGGCCCCCTATGTTTTGGTCTTGAGTCCTGACAGCAGTGAACACGCTGCTCCCAAGCAAGGGATGCAAACACATGTGCCCTTAGCAGAGATTTCGCCTGCTGGGCTCAGCAGCCTGAATAGCTGCTTTGTTTGCTCTATCTGCTCTAGCACAGCTTTATTCAAGACTGTCCCCTGGCTTTCCTGGGGACAGCCCAGTTCCTAGAAATGCCAAACACATTTGAAAGAGGTAACAAAGTGGAAGGACTCCCTGCCAAAAGCCCCGGGGGACGCTGCCCATGCGGGTGGTACTCACATGCTGGTGTACAACCGCTGGCCATTCTGCTGGTTCTGCAGGCGAGTCTTCGCCAGGTCAATGGGAAATACACACGTGACCCCGATCAGCCCAGCTATCCCTCCATTGATCAGCTTGGCAGGTAAACTGTAGAGGGAGGAGATGCAGATAAACAGATGTCTCAGCACTGGATTAATGTCAGGGGAGGAAAAGAGGGAAGAACGGAGCTCTTTCACATGACCAAAGTTAACACATAGGCGTGGAACAAGACTGTCACCCCCCAGCACGAAGGCAGCTCCGCCTCAAGGCAAAGCTTGGCCCTTGCTGCACTACAGGGGAGGAGAAAGCAGCACACAGCATCAGGACAAACCACTGATGAGTGGAGCCAAACAGCTAAGCCACACATCACAAGAGCAAGGAAAAACCCTGTTCCCAGGACCCAAGGGCCTCTATTGTCCCTAGAGGAGAAAGACAGAGCGCTGGACCATCTACCACATGGACAGACTTCATTTAGGGCCTGATGGTATTCAAGCCAGCAGGTTTACAGCAAACGCTTTTCAGCACCGCAATCAGATACGCATCTAACCAGAGGTTCATGACACGTCAGCTGCTACCATCATGTGGGAACGAGCCCAGCAGAAAGTGCCCAGCTGGCAGCTGAGGAGCAGACAACTGCAGCTCCAGGAAACTGCTTCCAGACCCACTGCCCGGGGCGTGGGGAACACACACAAACCAACAGCTCGGTGAAACCACCGGACTGGAAGCCTGCGCGGCCGCAGATGCAGAGACGTGAGCTCATACCTCTCAGGGAAATCAAAACCTGGCTCGCTGCATGCGCTTCCAAAACACAGGGCTTTTTCTGCTTGCCTTTGTGTTCCCACAGGGAAATCTTGCAAGTGGTGCTGAGTGAAAGCCAGAGCAGCTAAACATGGGTTCCCAGAAAATTCAATTATGAAAAATGTCCAGCACTTACATGCTTGATAAACCACTACGCATAGAGACAAAGGAAGCCTGTTTGAGGCAGCTCCCTCCAATAAAGCACAGGATATGACTCTCGGAACACAGGATGTGTCAGATATTAAACTGATGGCTGACAGCAGTCCGAGATTGCAGCTGGGTGAGCTGGCGAGGCCAAGCCCTCCCATAAGGGGAATAGGCACGCTGCCTTCCATGACGGTGACAAAATGCTCTGGATAAGGGCACAGACTGCATTACCCACTGGAAGCAGCAGTGGTGAGGCTGGCCATGGCACAGTCAGGTGAAGCTCTGCAAACACATTCATGCCCAGCAGCACTGCAGAGCATTCTGCATCGAGGGGCAATCGCAGAGAGGATCAATAAGCAGCCATGCTGAAAGAGCTGCCTCTCAGCTCCAGGCTTGAGGGAAAGGCAGGATATGGAGACTCAGGGTTTCAATTTGAGGTCTCCTTTGGGGAAGCAGATAAAAGAGGGGTGGAAAAAAAAAAAAAAAGTCTTTGCCCACAAACGCTAAGCAACCTTCTTTCAGCCTCTGCTCTCCTGCAGCCAGAGCTCCTTCGCCCTCAACACCTGCACCAATACAACACACACACAGCCGCAGGGCTGGCACAGCTGAAAAGGGTGCCAAGAACACACAGACTAACCTGAGCTCAGCCTACATCCCCAAACAAGGCAGCACTGACCAAGATTAAATCAAGCACGATAGGAAGGCAGGCTCAAATCAGTGGATAAGCTCAGTGCAGGGCCAGACTGCAAGATCTCACCAGCTCAAGACTCTCTTGCTTCAGGGATCTTCACACTACAGTCTAAGAAGGAAATAGGTTTGCCTAAAAACTCCTACGCCCAACTTGTTCTCAGGACATGGGAAAATTTCAAACAGTAAGATTCACATCATGGTGCTCTCCTTATTTAGCACATAGTCACACTGAAAGAGGAGGTTAGAGACCAGATAGAAGTGTGTCAAGATGGAGGCACCACTGGGAAGGAGGATGTTTCGAGACAGGATCACATCAGCCTCCCCAAATTCAGCTCTGAAGTCACTGCTGGCAGGTCACAGACTGCAAGGCACAGCCAGTCCCCCTTTCCAGCCTCAGCACTGTCATCGCTTCTCTAAGTGCCCCTGAAACACCCAGGGCAGGCAGATGCTTGCCTCTCTCAACCTGTTCCAACAGTGAAATCATCACAGGGTTTATATCAGGTTGGAGTGAGACACAGACACATGGCAAACATCTTGCCTGCTGGCACTGCAAGTGCAAAAGACTCCCCAGTTTTAGCACAGAGACACATGGCAAACATCTTGCCTGCTGGCACCGCAAGTGCGAAAGACTCCCCAGTTTCAGCACAGACCCCCAGCAATAAAGGGGAATAGTGTGACATGCCTGGGCAAGCCAAAAATTTGGGCAACACCGGCTCTCACTCTGTTTGTAGGTGAGAAACCACTGCTCAACGCCCCCATCGCACCTGAATCCAACCCATGTGCGCTGCGGAGGAAGGCCAGTACAGACAGACTACACGGCAATATTCGGCGAGGTGTGGAGATCAAGTTCCACGTGCAGTGCTGCAGAAAGGCAATGCCCTCCATCTCACCTTACAGCAAACTACTGCTGTGGATTTTAGTCCTTTGGTATTGATCTCATTTTGCTAAGGGATGACAGATGCACACTGCAAGGGAATAGGGATTTGGGACTCGGCTGCCTGTGACTGCTGCAGACTTGTGGTCACGTAGATGGAAGAAATGACCCAATTGGGAGAGATGAGGGATTTTGGGCATGGAGAAGAACCTGTGACAGAGTGCACTGCACCTGAATCAAAAGCTTATTCGCTTGTGACTAAGTCATCCCACTTTTCACCTCGGTGCTCTCTACGCTTTTATGGAATGAAAATCCACTGTTCCTGGTCTCTCTGTCCTATTTAGCTTCTGCATGGTGGATAAGGGAAGAGCAACTGACACCATCTACCTGGATTTGTGCAAAGCATTTGACACTGTCCTGAACGACATTCTTGTCTCTAAATTGGAGAGACATGGGTTTGACAGATGGACCATTCAGTGGATAAGGAACTGGTAGGATGGCTGCAATCAAAGAGTTGCGGTCAACAGCTCAATGTTCAAGTGGTGTTCAAGGGTCAGTACTGTGACCAGCACTGTTTAACATCTTTGTCAATGACATGGACAGTGGGATTGAGTGCACCCTCAGCAAGTTTGCTGATGACACCAAACTGTGTGGAGTGGTCAACATGCTGCAGGGAAGGGCTGCCATCCAGAGGGACCTGGACAGGCTTGAGAGGTGTGCCCATACAAGTCTCTGACACCATCTACCTGGATTTGTGCAAAGCATGTGACGCTGTCCTGCACAACATTCTTGTCTCTAAATTGGAGAGACATGGGTTTGACAGATGGACCATTCAGTGGATAAGGAACTGGTAGGATGGCTGCAATCAAAGAGTTGCGGTCAACAGCTCAATGTTCAAGTGGTGTTCAAGGGTCAGTACTGTGACCAGCACTGTTTAACATCTTTGTCAATGACATGGACAGTGGGATTGAGTGCACCCTCAGCAAGTTTGCTGATGACACCAAACTGTGCGGAGTGGTCAACATGCTGCAGGGAAGGGCTGCCATCCAGAGGGGCCTGGACAGGCTTGAGAGGTGTGCCCATACAAGCCTCATGAAGTTCAGCAAGGACAAGTGCAAGGTCCTGCATGTGGGTCAGGCAAATCCCAAGTACAAATACAGGCTGGGTGGAAAATGGATTGAGAGCAGCCCTGAGGAGAAGAACTTGGGGGTCCTGGCGGATGAGAAGCTCAATATGAATCAGAAATGATGGATTGAAAGCAGCCCTGAGGAGAAGAACGTGGGGGTCCTAGTGGATGAGAAGCTCAATACGAGTCAGAAATATGCACTTGAAGCCCAGATAGCCAACCATATTCTGGGTTACATCAAAAGAAGCGTGGTCAGCAGGTTGAGGGAGGTGGTTCTCCCCCTCTACTCTGCTCTCATGATGCCCCGTCTGGAGTACTGCATCCAGCTTTGGAGTCCTCAGCACAAGAAGGACATGGACCTGTTGAAGCAAAGATGATCGGAGGGCTGGACCACTTCTCCTATGAAGACAGCCTGAGAGAGTTGGGGTTGTTCAGCCTGGAGAAGAGAAGGCTCTGGGAAGACCTTATAGCGGCCTTCCAGCAGTTAAAGGGGGGCTGCAGGAAAGATGGGGAGGGACTCTTTATTGGGGAGTGTACTGATAGGACAAGGGGTAACAGTTTTAAACTGAAAACCAGCAGATTTAGATTAGATGTTAGGAAGAAATTCTTTACTGTGAGGGTGGAGAGACGCTGGAACAGGTTGCCCAGAGCCACTGTGGATGCTCCCCCCCTGGAGGTGTTCAAGTCCAGGTTAGATGGGGCTGTGAGCAACCTCGGCTAGTGGGAGGTGTCCCTGGCCAAGTGGAGGTGTTCAAGTCCAGGTTGGATGGGGCTGTGAGCAACCTTAGCTAGTGGGAGGTGTCCCTGGCCAAGCACTGAGGTTGGAACTACAGACGATCTTCAAGGTCCCTTCCAATCCAAACCATTCTATGATTCTATGCACAGCTACCGATTCTCACTACCTAGGTGTACAGGGCTTAGTGAAACAGAAACAACACAGGCTAGCATATAAATAAAACCATTTGCTCAGTTTAACATCAGTAGGGACAGAAAGACATCCCAGTTCTCCTAGTAGTCCTCCTCAGCCCTTTTAACTAGCCCCTGTAGCCAGCAAACTCCTGTTCACACGGCAAGAGCACATAGGAAGGGCTGGGGGACATCTTGGAGGAGGCATCTCCCCTTCCTTCAAAATATCAAGCTTCAAATGGCCACAGACATCTGGTGGTTCTTTTGCTCTGCTGAGGCTATCAGAGCTCCATGGAGGTGAATCTCAGTGTACCCTTCATGGGTGTAAGAGAAGAGTGCCAAGTGCTCTCCAAATTGGGTAACTGATGACGGTCAAATCTAGGCACTCCACAATGTTGTCTTGTTATCAGTGCAGCTCAGGACTGTTTTGATTTGCAGAAGGCAGGCACACAGGAAAATATCTTAATCATAGCAAACGCTAAGAAGGGGCAGCCCTCTTGCCTGCAGCATTCAGGCATTGCCAAGTCCTGGCCCTCTGTCACCAGGTTTCATTCACCCAACTGACCGCTCCTGTCTTGAGCTGATAACTTGGAAAAGTAGATGTTAGAAGAGGGCCACAAAAAACTCATGGGAATCCCCCACCATGTAGGAGTCATT
Source organism: Calidris pugnax (assembly GCF_001431845.1). Lineage (NCBI taxonomy): Eukaryota > Metazoa > Chordata > Aves > Charadriiformes > Scolopacidae > Calidris > Calidris pugnax. Next base: position 986,637 of record NW_015091083.1, on the reverse strand, counting down.
TATCTGGGGAAACTTCACAAGCAGCAGAGTTAAACCCATGTGCAGGACTGTGCAGACCCATTGGGCACAGCTCTTCAGAAGCTAAGGATACAACTTTATCTTTCCAGAAAACACAACCCAATTCATTTGCAGGGAGGACTCAAATCCAGCCTTTGCATAGGCCAGGGCCAACACTCTTAAGTTCCTGCTGTGCACTTAAGTGTCACTATTTATTGTTGGTACTTCATGTTCCTGCAATCACTCAAGCATTGACTGGCTTTAGAAGGTTACAAGGCTGCATCTATGTGGACTTTGTAATTACAAGCGCTGCATCCTTGGCTGGTCAAGGAGCTGGCTTTGCTCCCTTGATGTGAGCAAGTTGAAGTCAGCAGGTCAAGCTGACCTTTGAAAGAAGCAGCAAAAAGGAACCGACTCATGAAGGGTAAAAAGCAGAGGTCAGAAAGAAAAAGGCAGCTAGAAAAAAAGAACTGAAGAAAGCAGAGATGTTTCAACATGACAAGGACAGAAAATAACAGAAGGTTTTAAAAAAAGCAGGTAAAAAAGGGGAAAAGAAGGAATCAGAACTGTTTAAGGCCAGAAAAGATGATCAGGTGATTTCCTTGAGCCTCCTGTGTCATGAAAGGGATTAAATTTGAAAGACTTTAAAAGAAAAATCTAAAGCACAACCAATAGCTCAAAATTTTTTTTTAAAGTTACCTGATCTGTTTATCAGCCATTTAATTCAAACTTGATCTTGTTAAGAAATGAATCTGTTCCTTCAAATCCTTCCTTGATTTCTTTTTCAGTGACTTCTTTTTCACTTCAGTTTCTTCCTGGGAAAGGAGAGAAAGAGACCAAGGAGACAAAGTTGAGACACTTATACTCTTCCTGACGCTCAGGTCCTACCGGGCAGGCTGCAGGGTGAGACCAGCTGAGGAACAAGTCACATAAGGGAGCATCTGGTCTCCTCAGAGAGGAGACTGAGCTCCAGAGGGAGCCTTATAAACGTGTACATGTGTGTATAAATATACAAAATATAAATATATAAGCACATATAGAGGGAAGAGCTGCCAGGGTCACAATGCTGCAGCAGCATGTGAGGAAAAGCAGCAGCCAGGCACTGCATGTGCTCTTGCCCAGCATCCAGGACAGCAGTACCTGTCACAGCTCTTGAACTCCAGGGAGTGTTTCACACCACACTATGTGGACCTCCAAACCTCTGCAGGTCCACCCAGCCACACCAAGAAAATCACGTCACTGCAAGACCCATTCCATTCAGCACCTCCCTCCAACAAACCCATGCTGTTTCTAAAGGACAGTCTTCAAAAACACGCTCCTCCAGTGGTTACAATCCTTCCTCTATTTCCCAGCTCAAACAGACAGTCCATGCTCAGTCTTGTGCCAACATTGTCTTTTAAGCGGTGCCTCTTCCTCGCCAAGCTACTGATGTGACTTTGCCCTTTGGACCACTCATTTCAGCCCAGTGCCTATTGGCACAGCACTGAAACTCCAAGTCCGCAGGAAACAGTTCTCTCTAAGACTCCTAATTGCTACTGTTTAACGAGAACTGGTAGAAGCAGCCACACAAAGAAATCTGGACACCAGAGAAAATTTCAGAAGCAGCCACAACCTTCAGCTTTCTGGAGGTGTCCTTGTCTCCTCCTGACCTCCAACCTGGGAATCAGGTGCCCTATGCTTTCATCAGGCATCTCAACAGCACTTACTCACTGTCCTCCCTCTCCCCTTCTAGCTGCCACCTGGGTGGCAAGAAGATATCTTTGCCCTTTGCCTCTGGAATGAAATTTGCCCCTTAATTGCAGATTTCCTAAGCCACACAGAATCTCACATCCAACAAGGTAGCTTTCAGGCTGACACTTCTGGTCTGGAGATACAACCTGAGGGCGAGAGGTGTTCCTGAGAATAAAAGGTCTCTGAAAGTGTAAAGAGCTGGCGATCATAGAATGGTTTGGGTTGGAAGGGACCTTAAAGATCATCTACTTCCAACCCCCACAGTCCCACATTCAGCCAAAGCCAAGAGAGAATCAGCACATAAAGCTCGCTAAAGAAAGGGACTCCTCTCCAAAACACCGCACACAAACCTCACCCACTACACTAAACTATTAGACCTCCCATCGCTTCTGTGATCCCTCACAGACTAATCTGTGGAAGCAGACTTTAAAAATCTCCAGATCAGCTAAGTCTGTGCTTTCTGAGTAAAAAATTGCTTACACGCCTACAAGAGTAATTTGTTTCAGGTTAATCTAATTCTCTATCAATTTAACCAGAATAAGACCAAAATATACAAATATAGGGAGAGCAGTTGCTGAAACCCTGTAACCCTGGCATAAACAAGCCCTAAACCACGAAAACTCACTTGATAGCATCTATACCCTCAATAGGAGATTTGTGTTTATTAAGGCAGCAGCTCTGGAAAACTACGTGCACCGAGTGGTCCTGACGCCCTGCTCCAAGCTCTGATGAACCTCCCTGGTGTTGCCCGTTGCAGCTTCCCTGTGGAAGGGCATCCAGGAATTCAGGCATTCATCACAAAGGACAACGCAAGAGAAGACAGCAAGGATGCTAATATTCACCACTGCCTGGTAGCAAGAGACCAAGATGGACACACAAACGTACCACAGGATTGTTTGTTACCTGCTAACAGAAGTAGGGTGATGGGGATGGGAGAAGACGCTACCACACCGAGAGGTACTTGGGACAGCTGGGTTTAGCCCTCTCCTCCTTTTTTTTCTTTGGACTCTGACCTTCAGCTCTCCACCTGCTTGGTAACTGCAGAGCCCTTCCCAGCTGTCTGACCCAGCTGGAAAACTGCTGCTGGTCCCAGATGCTCCTGCTGAAGCTGAGCAGCAGGAAGGGGTAAAAAACACTCTTCCTGGGTTTAAAATCGGACAAAGTTACACGATTCCTTGGCGTTGGCTGCTGTACAGCCAGCAAATGCCAGGACTAGTATCATCTCCCCTAACAAAAGCTACTCAACCCATGGACGAGCGAGGGGAAGTGAACAATGTGATCATTTTACAGCAGACACCAGCACTTGATAACTGTTTATACAGCACATGGCACAGCAGCAGCCCAAATGAACGTGGCCAGGGGATTTTAGTGCATTAAGAGATTTTAATGCACTGAAATGGAAAGCTTATTTGAACTTTCTTTGTTTGAACAGAGCTCCAGCAAATGACCATTTGCAAAACAAATACAAAATCACTACAAAGTCTATCTGAGCACTTTGCTGTGATCTACAGAACTCCACGAGTCCCATAAAAGATGGTGAATGATGAAGACTGAAGTGCCCTGGGAAGTCCCCTGACTGAAGCCCAAGTGTTCCTGGGGAAAGCCGGCCCTCAGCCCCTTCCAGGGCAGGAAAATAGGTGGTGCAGTCCTGCAGCGCGAGGGGAGGAAAAATACAGGCTGGGAAGAGAACGTTGGCAATTTTATAGAATATTTAAAAAACAAACCCAGAACAACATTATGTATTTAACCTAGAAAGGAAAGAGCTTAAATAAAGACCCAAGTCTATCTCCCCAGGAACACGGTGCTCTCAGGAGCCAAAATACACAGACAAAAGCAGGCAAGCAAAGCTCCTGCCGCCAAGCAGGTGTGTAGCTCCAGGGCTTCCTCTGGGAGCAGGATCAGGAAGCAGGTCTTGCATCTTCCCAGGAAACCTCCCATCAGCACCTGCATTAGTGAAGCGGACAAGCCAGCAGCACCAAAAAGGTGCTGATGCCTCAGAAAGTTTTCACATGGTTTAACTTCACAGGCAGGCAGACAATGGCACTGCTGGAACTGGGAACCTGTGTGGCACGAGGAGCAGAGGAGCTGGGAGGAAATCAGTAGCGGGTGGGCAGGGGAAATGAGAGCTGCCAGAGACCCACCTCAAAGCTGAAGAGGCTGAGCAGCTCTCATGGAGGGGGGGGTCCTAAATCAAACATCCCATAATTAAGAGAGCCAGAGCTGCACGGGCAATTAATTACGTGGTGTTAATTCCTTCCTAGAGCGCTGTTAACACAGCTAGGCATGGATTAATGCCCCATTACTCGCACACCAGGACATCCCTTCTACATTTATTAAGATGATCAAGCAAATTAGTTTCAGAGCGATGTGCACACCGCAGCACGGGGAATCGCCTCCATGCTAGGTGAAGTGGCGCAAACAGCCCGAAGCTCAGGCTGCCACACATAGATATGCCAGGAGCCTCCTCAACCCAAGCTCCCCCTTTTCCCAGCTCCCAAAATCCAGCTCCAGAGAGTGACAGAGCAGCCAGACTGGGGGTACCACAAGACAAACCTAGCCACAGCTTTGGATGTATGTGGTTCTCACAGCCTCAGCCACTGGCAAAATGGTGCTATTTTGCTCCCCTGCCTTGCCACACACACTCATCCACTTGTGCTACCCAGACAGTAAGGTCTTCTTCAGGATGACCAACATTTGCATACTGCAGACCTGCTGCACTTCTGATCAGCCTGAGGCACGGGGCTGGACTCTTAACCTTTGGTTCTTGCTTTATCACCTGAAAGAAAAGTGCTTACCAGAGAATCACAGCCCAGCCTGGGGCATGAAAGGGAGCACCCAGTCTCATCGCATGCCATGTGTGCTATCAGCAAGCTTAGATGGAGATAAAGACGAGCAACACCTCCACAAACCAAGACATCATGGAAGAATGAACAGGTTAAGCTTACCCATGCCTCTTTAACCACGCTCATAGCATTTATTGCCACTGCTCTACCCACAGTCTGACCTTGGAGGTCCCCACAGCTCAGCAGTCTCCTTCTTACCCTGCTCTCCTTCTGCCAGAGCCACTGCTGGCATCCTCCAAGCCAACTGCAGGCTCCCAGTCTACCACCTTCCCCAGTCCTGCCATCAGCCCCCCCGCCAGAGCCTGGCTCTTCACCATTTCTCCCATTTCCAGACTCTCCCCTCCCCAGCAGCCCAGCAGCTGAGCGCAGCCCCTCAGGTGCAGGCTGTCTGACATGCCAATTTATCTGAGGGCACACAGGCTGCCGTTTTGAGAGAGGACCTTTAGCAAATGTCAGCTAGCATTGTGGCTGAAGGAAGCAAGCCCGTCTTCTCCCTGCACCCAAATGTTTGTTCCCATCCCTGCTTTCATGCCAGCACAAACATTTGTGCTGAGCGGTCAGGCAGGGATGAGACAGAACTGAAGGCCAGCAGATGCTGGAGCTGTCACTGAAAGCAAACATTCAAACTACAACCTTGACTTGAAAATAAATAGCAGAAGGGGAAGACAGGACTCCCTTCCACGTATTTCCATTTGTCTTGGGAACAGACAAACTCAGTGCCCCAGCCAGAGAAGCCAACATCAAGAAGCAGCGCTCAGAGGGTGAGAGGAGGGAACAAAGCTGTGCCAGTATCCAGTATGTCGAGAGGACACAGCCATGAGACCTCTCACAGTCAGAGAAGGGATGCAAGGGATAGCAAGCAGCAACTAGGACCCGCTAGGAGAGGAGAAACCCTCTGGGATCAGCACACTGCTTTCCTTCACAGCACAAGAGCATTTGAAGGTGCGGACACCCTGCCAAGTTTTGGTAAGTACTGAAGCAAAGCTGTCTTTGCAACAATGAAGTTTAAGGAGTGCAAACTGAACTGCAAGCATTTCCCAAGAGAAGCTGCTTTCTAGATGCATGCCAGGCACAAAGCACACAAGGGAGTCAGCACCAGGAAATCTCACCTGGAAGAAGTTGTCAACTTGGCTCTTGCCTGCTTAGGACATTCTGGGATAGAGGGGATGGAGGGAATCGGTGGCAGCTTCATCTGCTGCTTGCTTCCCCTTAGGCAGGGACTGCCATGAATTTCCTTGCAGCACCACACAGGGCATTAGTCCTCAATAAAACAAAGTAGCTCTCACACAACACTGGAGGATGTCCCCCCACTGTCGCAGACTGTCAGCTCTCCAGCTGTGCAGCGGGACAGCCAGCAGTCCCTTCCTACCATTCTGCCACCAGACAGAAGCCCCAGGGCTGCAGACGCAAACTCACCTGCCTCTAAGTCACCGGCCAATATCCCCGCACCACGCTGGGCTTTGAAAGCACCAAGCCCAGGTCAGGTCCTCCCTTTGCCTCAGGTGCAAAAAGGCCAAAGTCCCAGCGGGGAGGTGCCAAGCCACCTGCCTGTACCATTGGCCGCTAGCAGTCCCGTGAGGACGGGCTCAGTGGCACAGTGCCCACTCCGCTTGCAAGACAGTAGGATGCTGAGCCACAGCACGCAGGGCACTTGCTCCTCCTCCCTGATCCTGAGCCCTCAGCTCTTGCAGCCCCATCCGTCCTCCACAACTTACCTCTGCCTTGTGCGGCTTCCCTCCCTCTGGCTGCTTGGGATGGGTGCCCCCAGGCATCCTCCTGTCTACAGCCCAGAATGCCAGAGCACATTCACAGTGAACACAGTCCAGCTGGCACCCTTGCGAAACAGCAGGCAAACTTTGCCCTGGTATCTGGCCTTCACACTGCTTGCAAACTGGGCTCAGCCTGGGAAGCCTTAACTTCTCCATGCTGTGAGATCTTATGATGGTAGAAGGCAGCCTCTAAACTTCTCCCTCATGTCACAAAGAAATAGACAAGCTCCCTGGCACTGCAGGATGGTCCCCAGGCTCAGGGCACATTATAGAAGTGTTTGGCTTTACAAACACAGGTGGTGGCAGTACAGATTTACCTGGAAGCCTGCAGAGGGGAAAAAAAAGAGCACAAACTCCTGGTTAGTAGCAAAGACTCCTGAGCTCTCATTTCAGCTCCACCAGTGACTTGGCCTTTACCTTCAAGCAGGATTTTCAATCCCAACTGGTAGTCTGAGGAACACTGTGCTCCCATGACAACAGTCCAGCTTAGGAAAAAACAAGCTATGAGTCCAACATCTTAGCAAGGGTACTTAGGTACTTACCCACCACATCCTTTATCCATCCAAATCATTGTAGTTACCTGTATTGTTGCAACCAGAGAGGAGCCACAACAGGGCCATGGTCAGGGGACAACCTGCAAGCCCCTGGGAGTACAGCAATGTCCCACATTCTGACAATGCATACCCAGTGTTGCAACTATCATCTCCCTCAGGATTTATTTGAGATTACAGGAAATTCAGAGACCTCATTTACCTTCCCACAATAGCAGTCAAGATGACCAGAGACAGCAGAGACTGGCCTCAGAAACACAGCCACCTCCACCACTCTGCAAAGAGGGAAAGTGCTCAGCAGCCAAGGGCTTCTTTGGAAAGGTCCAACCAGCCCTCCCTTCTCAGAGAGAAAAGTCCCACTGTGTGCTGGAGGCAGCTCTCCCTCCAGATCTGCCTGCTGGCCTCAGTCAACAGGGCCACCTCAATGCAAAGCAGAAGAGTTACTGAAGGCATCAGACAGACACTTTACTGCCTGAGCAACAGCCCCTCTGGCTGCTTGGCCTCAGCCACACTGTGAAAAGCCAACCCATCTGCCGACTCCAAAGCAAGGATCAGAGTGAGTGGAGCAGCAGGTATTACTGGAAAAGGTAAAAAAAGAGTAGGAAAGGACTTGGGGATCCTCCTTCCTCCAGGCAGTATGAGCAGGAGGAACACACCCACTTTTCCCACACTCTCCCCTCTGGGCTCTCCATCCTGCTGGAAGCAACAGGCTGGCCCTGACTCCCAGTACAATGTCATGCAACTTTGCCTGCTTTGCTGAGAAATTTTAAGCAATAAGTCACAACAAGAAGCATCTTCCATCACCTCTGTGAGAGCTAAGGCTTGCAGAAAGGCCTCCAAAAAGCACTATCAGCAGGAAGAGAAATGCCTTCTTGACCTGGAGAACTTTTCCAGGCCAAACAACCAGCAACTTGCTTAGATTAGTGCAGAAGCTGTTTGCCTTATTGCTTAACAGCGGAGTCCAACAGAGGCGTTTCCTTGCATCAACATGATCTCTCCCTCAGCTCTACTTCAGGACAGCTCAGGAAACAGAGTCCACCTCATAGGTCCTAACACCAGATCACACTCCAATTACCAGAGCACATCCCACTTCAGATAGGCAGGAAGGTTTGCAAAGGACAACTGCTCAATGCCAAGCCATCTACATTTAAGTCAGACAGAAAGACTTGAGGAGCAGGCCTGTGTTGATCTGGAACAAATGTCAGATACACCCTTTGACTTTGCATGTCTTGGGAAACTGCCATGGATCAAAAGCTGTAAAGTTGACATTCACCTTGAAGCTGGGCTTGGGTATCAGTACTGCAGCACAAAAGGCCACAACACAGATCTGGGACCTGTTATTTTAGGGGCTGCGCAGACCTTCAGTCAAGGACGGTCCCCTTGCTAAACTGCAAGACAAGATGAGCAAGGACAGCCATTAGAAGGAGAAGTGACTCACCCAGGGCCCACACGGCAAGTCATGCTGTTGAAGATACTGAGGCTGCCAAGCTGAAGGAACCAGGGGGAAGGTTTCAGCAGGACAAATGACCTTGCAGTCATCCCCCTGAGAACGCACAGCAGAGTCCTGCTTTGTAGGAGGGCAACACATTAAAACACTCTCTAACTGCAGTGCCTTCTCTCACAGGAGAGACACACAACAGGTCTAGAAGTGCTCACAGCACCCCAGCAAGACTGAGGGGAGAAAAGGAAGAGCTGTTGGCGCTCTTCCCTACTCAACCTGCCCCCTCTCTGAGTTCTCAGAAAGGCAATTGGGTCTAGTGGATGAGTCTCAAGAGACCTGGCTCCTCTGCTCTGCACAAATGCCACATAAAGCACGCTACAGCTGGGCTCCAGCCAGCATCTGAGGTACAACAGCAACCATTTCTATTCCCACTGACTTTTTCATTTTCTATTATTTTTTTCTCCACAATGCACCTATTAGGAGCTGCACATGCTCCGTACCTCCGTATCACCAGCACAGCGTATACCATCACAGCTCACCCTACTAAGCACTTGTAGTTCCTTTATCCAAGCGTTGGACTGTCCCCGGAACAGGCTCTAAGGAAGGAGAAATAAATTTATCTGCTCCAACCTGCTGCAGACAGACTTGTGTGCATCCTCTGTCACTCCACAGAGACTTTTTTTTTTCCCGCTGTGCCTCCCAGGAGGGCTAGGTCCTCAGCAGACACAAGCCAGAAGAGCTCATCGTCTCTGCTGGAGCCTGGGGACTTGGTCTCCTGCCAGCTGCAGTGAGAGGGCACATTATTACAAGCACATACACACTTCTGTCCAATTTCATGGGGTTTCCTTGTCTGTCCGCCTGTAACAGCCTCATCTTCTCAATGATGCTCCTGCACAATCTCATGATGACCGGGAGCAGTTCAGGCCTCGACAGCTCAAGTTTACTTGGCAAGGGGGGAGAAACAGCAAATAAGAAAATTAAAGAGAGGGAGTGGGAGCAGGCAGGATACAAGCATCTCACCCCAACAACTACTTGCAGAACTCCTGACCAAAACTGTGCAAGCACATCAGCTCGTTTCCAGCATCACTCTTCTTGCTCCTCCTTCCAGCTCATGCTCACCGCAAAGAGCATGACTTGTGATTATTGCAGGAAGGGGGAGAAGAAATGCAGGAATGCAGGAAGCGTCCTTTGCACACAGTGATCCTGGCTGAAAAGAGCCCCAAAAATGCTTAGCTAACTAGTTTTAGAAGCAGTGCAGGACTTTGCTATCCCATGGGCAGGACTACAGGAACAAAGACAGAAGCCACCACCCCAGACTTGCAGGCTGCATCATGCCAGGGTGGTGGAGCACAAACTAGCATTCACTCCCATAACCTGCATCTTCTGAAATAAAGTTAAAAAAAAAAAAGAAAACCAAAAAACAGGTGGCTAGCATCCTGGCAGCATTCCACAGGACCTAGCTAAGCTCTGTGTGTAGCAAGACCCAGACCAGCAAAAGGGACCGAGGACCACAGCACTGCAGAGAATAAAATTTCTTGCCACTATTTTTTGTCCTTTCATGAGAAACTTGCCCTTTTGCAGCCTCAATTACGAGCAGCACCAGAGTACAGCACACACCTCCTCTGCTCCAGGATTCACCAAGGGAAAATAATGTAGACAGCAAAGCAAAATTGCTAACAGCGCCTAGTTCATAACCCAATTGGAGCAGAGTTCAAGCACAGGTTGCTAAAGTTTATTTTTGTATATTTCCACCTCCCAGTCTGTGTCATATCGCGCCGATTCATTCTATAGAACCTTTTCTACTGACAGCATAGAGCATAGGAAATATCCAGGGCTAGCTGTTTAGTAAACCTGCAATGAAAGCTTCCTTCTGTCTGCTGTGCCTGGTGCTAATTCCTTTCACAGCTCTGCTCATTAACAAAAATACAACACAATAAAAAAGAACCACATACATATACACCTTGCCCAAATTCCCTCCATACTGGCTGATCCTGAGTCACCACCAGCGATTAACTGTTGCCATGCACTGAGGAGGACACGGTTATTAAATTAATAGGGGCTGCTTAACCTGGCTACAAATATACATGAGTTCTTTGTGCCTTAGTGAGCTAATAAGGCATGTGCTAATTACATTAATTCAAACAAGCCCAGCGTGCCCTGAGGGCAAAGGGAGAGAAGGGCGCATCAAACCCAGGCTCTTTCATAATAGCTGTGCGAGAGCGGAAAGTACTTGTCTTGACACGGCTTTTGGGGGAGAAGCACAGGAGCGCTGTGGCTTGCACCCTACAGCTCAGCCCAGCCGCCTGGCTAAGGTGCAAAAAGCCTTGCTCATTCACCAAGCCCTTGGTGCAACCACAGAGACGGGATCCCCTCTCCAACCGGTTTGTCCCTTCCTACCTCCGTGGCCCAGAGCACATCGCAAGCCCCAGGATAGCACCCTGCTGCTTTGGGACCTTGAGCCTGGAACCCTGCAGGCAGCCCCTTTCCCACAGGGACCACACGGCACCAGCAGCCTCCAGACACGGAGCAGCACCGGGAACTGCAAGTCACCCAGCATCCTGCCACGCGCTGCTCCTCCCGTGGACCTGTCTCCTCCACGTCCCCAAAGCCAGAGGGACAGCTTGTCTGGACAGGCACCATGCAGAAGCTGCTTGACTGAGTTAGGCAATCCCAGCCGGCTCCCCAAAACTATCTGGCAAAGAGGGCAGGCAGGCAGATCCACATGCACCTCCCATGTCAAAATAGGAACAGAGCCTTCACAAACAGGAAGGGAAAGGGACAGACTGTGGCAGAAAGAGGCAAAAGGACAGCAGGAAGCACAATCCCAGCAAGGTTCAGATATGCTCAGAGAGGAGCCTCCCGTCTCTCCAGCCCAAGGGTAACCAGATCCCTCACCTCTGCCACCTCAGCAAAGAAGCTCCTCGGCATCAGCTGTGCTCACACTAAGGGTGCCCGCTGGGCACTGCCACCACATCCTGGAATGCGAGGGAGGGAGAGGAAGAGGAGAGGATGTCGGTCCTATTTCTTTGCATCTCCAAGGACACGTGTTCACTAACCGCTGTGTGAAACTGGCGCTTGTTCCTGTGAACACTAGGGGTCTGTGCCAGAGCAAAGCAAAGGCGTGGGGTTTTTTCCCCCCCTCTGTTCCCCACTTCTTCCTATGCCGTGTGCATCTGGCAGTGCACAGGGCCATTCCCAGGAGGCCTGAAAAGCAACCACCCTTCTCTGACAGCAAGGACTATGCCACGTGAATTGCAGAGTGTTTTAAAGACACGATGCTGACTCCCCCCCTCAAAGACAGAATCTACAATCAGGCACCAGGCGAGACCCAGGGCTGAGGAATTCTAGTACAACACAGTTTGTCCTGCACAGAGGCCGTGGTACAGGCTCAATGCAGTCTTGACAGTGGATTGGCAAAGAAGATGCAAATATTTTCGTGAAGGGAACCATACTAAGGATTTTTAGCCCCTGGAAAGTGCATCTCTCTTAACCCACGTGATTCTCTTTCCCAGCAGAGGCTGCGGTTACACAGCCACTAGCCCAGCATACCTTCAGGCTACTGCCAGAAGGGAGGGAGCTCTTCCTTCCCCCAGCAACTAGAGGAACTCATTTCAGACCAGGCCTTACTCCCAGAACAGTGCATTAGCTGTGAACACATAAATGCTTGTGCTGGCACAAAAAGGGAGAGGCAGGAGTGAGAAGCAGGGCTGACCTCAGCAGCAGCCTGACTGGCAAGGTGACAGAGAAGCACTGAGCAGGAGCCACCATGTGAGCATGCAGACACTGGTGGACAGGCTGCAACCTCAGCTGCTCGCCAGAGCCGAGACTGTATTTCAGGTGCCCTTTGTACAAGGGACCAGACATGGAGAGTAGAGAGCATAACAAGAGGACATCTCCCAGCCTCCCAAACACTTTGCAACAGCAGGTAGAGACCTTTCTGTGGAAGGAAACTTACCTTATTACTTCCCAAAGCTGAAGGCAGAAATTGACTAATACTCCCAGCACACAAGAAGAAATGTCAGTTAAATGTCACGTTAATCAGAATTCCTTGCCTCTCAGCCACGGGAATGGTGATGCAGGACACTGCTGCTGCCAGTCCCTTTGCTGTGGAGAACATACCTGCTCTGCTCCTGCATCACAAAGAACATTTCTCTCCTCCCACCTCAGCTGTTTGCTTACGCCAAAGCTGTTCAGATCACAGCAAAACAGTTCCGCGCTAAACTCACATCAGCATGGGTCATGTTGCTCCTAAAGAGGTTAGCAGTTCCTCCAGGGAAACTCGTACGTGCTCTGTGACAAGCAGAGGAACTGCCAAGGGGACTGCAACCACTGCATGATGGCTCAGGAGTTTGTGGCATAATCCATCCACCATCTCCCTGCTCCCCTAGAGTGCTGTGAATCAGCAGGCTGCGAGGCAGGCGAGGCATTCCCAGCAGGAAGACAATATATTTAGGAGGCTACAGGCAAAAGAAAACACATGCAGTCCTGCTCACCTCAACAGAAGAGAAGGACATGGGTAACATAAGAAAGGAAAAAGTGAGAGGAAAAATGTGAGATAGGTCAAATTTGGAAAGTCATTCTCTGGACACCACATGTCTTACCTGGCTACACCACATGCACACCGCAGATGTATCCTGCACTTAAGAACTTACCTCACACATTAAGCATCCTCAGTAAAGCAATTAATCTTGCATTGCTTAAGAATTAGACCTGTTTTCAGAAAGTTTCAGAACAAAAATTCACCCTTGAAAACATCTCACAGCCCACCAGTTGGTGTCAGGACCCCAGGTCTGGTACCAGCAGGGGTTCTCTTTTCCCTGCAAGAGCCATAACCTCATCAGGGGAGAGGAAAGGTTGGCCACAGCAGCCAGCTCTGCCAGAGTTCAATGGGATCCCTGACTATGACATGTCAGGGACCCCAATGCATGGTAGCCCATCCCAGGCTACCAGCAAGTTTACATGGGTTTACACACAGGTGTGTCCAAGCAGCACATGCCCTGTGGCACAACTGATCTGTTTGCACCCAGCTCCAGACCACCCCAATTTGCACAGCCACAGATCCAGGTAACCAGACCAGCACAAGAGACAACCCGGTGACAGATCCCGCAGCCTCTCCCCCGTGAGCTGACCCTGTGCCTCTGCAAACTGGCCACAGCTCGCCTCCCCCAGAACAGCCCAGCAGACGGGCACAGCCAAACCTCACCACGCCAGGGAGCTGGCAGAGCTGCAGAGCCTGAGTCAGCAGGGCACAGATGCCTCCCGAGCACGAAGAGGCTGCGGGAGCCGCCTGCTCAGCCTCCCGGGAGCGTGCTGAAGGCAGCACACCGCACAGCGCACCCGGGCACGCGCCCACACACCGCTCAGCAGCAGCCTGGCATCTCTTCCCCCCTTTCGAAAGCCAAATTCAGACCATCTGTTGAGGTATTTCTGCAAATCAGCCCTCTTTCAGGATGGGCTGGGGGCTGAGTTGAGTTGTTTATATAGTGTCTGGCATTTCTGTAGCGCTTATCGCTTCGGTACCAAAGCTATTTCCTTCAAGCTCTCCATTTGTTTTGAAGAACCAGAGTGGGGCACCAATGAATCTTCACTGTAAGTTTCTGAAAAATAAAAAAGGGCATCAAAAAGACAACAGCTGCTCAGGGCATGCACACATTTAGCTGCTCACAACGCCAGCAGGGCTTTGTTCAGGGGAAGGGGGTCAGGCCAACACAATGTGTTTTATGTCCTTTAAAGGAACTACTACTACCCTTAGCCTTCATAAACAACAGCTGCTCCCAAAGGACGAGATGAACCAACAAGTGCTCCTGTTGCTTTACAGAGAAGAGCTCAGCTTACCCAAGGCATTGAAAAGAAAGCTACCCCCATCCTTGAGAAAGTCAACACAAAATGAAAAAGGAAAATGAAGCACCCAGAAAGACAGGCCATTTACTACATCAGATCACACCTTCTGCAACAGCTGCCATTGCTATTGCGTACCAGTGGCAAGACCCTGGAAGTGTTGTCTCTATTTGATTGTAATAGGGACAAGGTTGTGCTCTGAATCCACAGCAAAAGAGAAAGGACTACCCAAATTCATAGTTAGCCCCTTACCTATCCTGTCCCTAATACATACTTCCTTCTTTTTTTTTATAAATCCCTAACTACCACAGAGCAAAGAGCACAGCACTGAACAGGGTACCAAAGAAGCTCCCAGTTTGCATGTGGCCTTGGAGGCGTTTCCATCCCACCCTCCCTGGCAGGCAGCAGGGACCTGCCCTTGTCCCCACTGTCAAGGCACACAGGCAGCACACCCCTTAAAGGCAGGAAGGGGTCAGACACTGCAGTGACAAGGACATGGTACTCGGCAGCAACAGAAGTGACAGATGCGCTGGTCCGGACTAAGCACACCACATGCTACCGCCTCCTTCCACACGTTTATCCCTGCAAAGCCAGCGTGCACCCTGGCAAGGAGCTCCCACATCGCACAGCACCGCCTCTTGCTGAAGCAAAAAGGATTCACTGGAAGGCTGCGGGTGAATTCAGAAATGAAGGATCACAGCTACTGGACTGGCTTCTGGCTTGGTCCAAACTAAGAGCTCACCTGCATAGCATCTCACTCCTACTAAAATGACTTGCTTAAAGTCCCGTATCTTTGTGCTGTAATTAAAAAAGAAAGCACACCACCTCTCTTCTCAAAGGCATCCTCCAAGACAGTAAGTCACTCAGTGCAGCAGCATTGCTGTCCTGTATAAGAGGGGAAGTTTTCCTTCTCCTTCCCTCTCCCCACTTGGTCCACAAAGCTCTTCATGGCTGGGACAGCCTTTAAAAAGAGAGCACGAGCCCCAAGCCATGGAGCCAAACTCCAGGTGGGGCAGGCACCAGTCTTTGATGGGACTTCAGTCATCTCCAGCTGCTCAAATTCATGCTGTTCTGGAAAATTCAGCTGAATCAAAATCAACCTCTCTCCTTCTGGCCTTTGGATAAATGCTGCAGACCCAGGAAAGAAAAAAACAGGCAGCTCTCCTGATAAGCCACACACCATCAGCAGCACCAAAGGAAGGAGCAGAGCACTGGGAGGTTTGACAAGGCGTAGCCACCCACCCACAACAGCACCACCGAAACAAGAACAAGAACCGGTTATGAAAAGGTTTAACAAAATAAACATAAGACTGCATTCCTGTGAGCAGCTCACCACAGGCTGCATTAAACTAAGATCAACAGAGACCCCACAAATTAAATACACGGTATCCCATCGCATTTCTCCTGACACAGAACAAGCATTGCTGCCCAGGTGCCCTTCCCTTTCCCAAGCAAATAATCTCCATGTGGGCAGCTCTCCTAAGACAGCAAGTATCCAAAGCTTTTATATTTGCAGACGTGTAAGAGGAAACTGCCAGACAGAAATCCAAACCATCCAGAGCGACGAGCTCTTTTCATTGGGTTTATCTGGGGTTCTCTCTTTTTTTCCTAAAGCTTTTGTACCCCTGTTACTTTATCTTCCCAAAAACTGGAACTACCCAGCAATCAATATTGCAAGGTTAAAGCAATACCCAGTTGTGCATTGGACAGCTCAATCCACCCCCTCCCTCCCACTACCTTTGCGCTGGAAGGCAAACAGAAGAGGACAGGAAAAAATTATATATCTGCTATTAGGATTAGCTGGAGCAACACAGTGTTAGCTCTAGAACCCCGCCGTGCTGTTAGCCAGTTATGGCCAAATGACCCTTCCCACTCCCACCAGGCACAAGCCAGAGGACTCAGCCTTGGAGAAGGGAGGCTTCATCAGGGTGCCAGGGAAGCCACAGTGTGTTTTAGACCTCGGGCACCTCTTCAGCAGGGAAAGAAGAGGTTCTTGCTGCCACATCCCACTGTCTCACTGCAGAGAGAAGGCAACTGGCTCCAGCAAGGCTAGAGTCCATGTGGCCATTTATGAGAAATGCACAATGAAACATACGCAGTGTGTATGATACGTTCAAGAGTAAAAATAAGAACAATGCATTGGCTCTTGTAGGCAGCATCCATAGCTCGTTTGCCATGACAAGTAATTGATAATTCCAACTCTCCTAACTTTCTGGTAATGCATATTTGGGAACTTCTAAGAAAGGCCAAATGTGCAAACATGGCTGTCAAAGCAGAGTTCTGCATTTCCTGAGAACACAGTAAAGGATTTAGGTGAGCATATACACAGATGTGAAAGGAATAATAACCAGTCCTTATGTACCTGCAGTAGCAGAAGGCAGCATGCTGCGACAAGGCAGATCCTTCCCCATCCCACACTGCTGCTGTTGAAGGAGCAGCACAGGCACTTGTCCTTATACAATACTGCAGGTTTAAACAGAGAAGCAGAGGCAGCTGGGAGATAAGTGTCTCCAATTGGAAGCCCAACAGGATGTTAAAAAACTTGTAAGTGACAGGCTAAAGAGGCCATGTGCCCAGGCTCTTCCTGTAGCTCAAGGGCTCCCACATGATGGCCCAGCCTCAGCTGGTGCAAACCAAATTTGCTCTGCTGCCTCTGACAGACCTGCATCAACCTACTCCAGCCAAGGGTTAAGGCACACGGCTCTGGGACATGGCTCACCTGCCAGCAGCTGTGTAGAAAAATAACTCTGGGGAAAAACAAAACAAACAAACAAAACAAAAATGGAAAAACTAAACCAAGGGAAAAAAACACTCTGAAAAAAGACAGCCAGGAATAATGCTAGCTCAGGAGAAATGCCTCTCTGTTCTGTAACAGCCTAGAAAAGGGGAAACTGCAGAAACTCCCTTCATAGGACTTTAGCATCCTACCGTAATACACATGAACTGCAGCCCTCAGGATCACAAAGAAACTCCTTTGTCCCAGCCATTCCAAACCTGGTTTGGTTACACACCATCTCCCCAGGGCAGGATCTCCTAACAATCAAACAAAAATATTTTGCATTTTTCCACCCCTTTTCCTTCCCCCCTGGGGCCTAGTTCAAAGCTCTTTTATGTCATTCTGGCAGTAGAATATGATTTTAGGCAGACAGAAACAGCCCATTAAGAGATACACCCTGTGCAAGGTATCTTGCTGGCACTGGAAAGTTGGCAGCACAAAACACTTGCAGTTCCCTGCCCCCAAGTGAGCCCAGAGATCAAGTGACAAAAGAAAGCATCGTGCTGGAACAAGGCAGACATGCTGTGAGGTGGCATCAAGGGACATGAATCCTTCTGCAGCTACGTTCAATGCTGCTAAACTTTTCTTCTCACCACACAAGACTCTCACCTCCCAGACTTCACACGGACATACCACCCTCCAGCAGCCACCGTGAATTCAGCAATTGCCCTCCAAGTGTGTTTTATTTCCATAGCAGGGTGAAAGAGAATCCAGATATTTGCTGACATCTGTAAACCAACCCCCAGCCCAGCAGCAGAGCCCTTTGGAGGACCAGAGATGGAGACCATGCAGCCCTACACCACACCTAGGTGCTCCTTGTTGAGGGCAAAGGAAGAACTCATCAGTCACTGCTCTTACAGCCTCCTAGCTATACATTATTCAGATAAAACCCAGAGTGCCAAGGATAATTAACTTTTTTTTTTTTTTTTTTTTTTTTTAAAGATTGTTAGGTTTCCCAATACCTTCCCCAACAGGTACTTCCCCCTCCTATCAATATTATATGTTATGGCATACTGATTCGCTGTTGTTTCATCTTAACTTGTTCAAAACCAAAATTACAAGAGCATGTGTGGATGAAAACAAACCTACTTTTTTATGTAATATGGGACCAGATAATTATTTTTTTTTTTTTTTTTTTTTTACAGCATTGCATGGTTGTCACATACACTGCAACAAGGGTGTTGCATAGATCAGGCTTTACCCCTCACAGGAGAACCTGCAAAACTGGGCCACCAGTCAGGGATGCTGGACCTAGATGTGTTTCACTCTAGCTAAACACAGCACAATATTTTCCCACCTAAAAACGCTGTTGCCGTACTCCAGAAAAGCTGTCCCTCCTACTATTTCACAATTCTCAGCATGACAACAGTTATGCAAGAACAACTGTACAGGCATACGAATGTTTACAGCTCCTAAGCAAGACTTTCCCCATTTTAACTACCCTCATCAGAGCACAGCTCCAAATTTTCACAGCTCCCAGGTTTTGAGGACATTTCCCCCTGTCTTGCCCACTAATTTAAATTTTGGCAGGAAAGAGGGGGGAAGGGCAGAAAAGGGGAGCAAACGTCCCTGACAGGCTCTCAGTGATTTCTACCTCCTAGTAACTTAATACAGCACGCTACCCCTTCTTAAAATGGCAGCAGGAGGATCTTCTAGGGCCCTGGCATCTCAGTAAGACATTAACAAGATTGCTGGGCATCAAACAAGACTGCAGACTTTCCTTCAGAGCAGTGCCAGGCTCCAATTTACAACACAGATTTGCTCCCCTTTCCAACTCCGCCATCCATCTCTGCCACTGATCACCATCGTCCTCAAAACGTAACACTCCTTACTATGATGGGGACTCGGTGAACAAATGAGCCCAAGGGCACAGCACCAGGAGAAAAACTGTACCCGTGTGAATGACAAGTAGTTCACAGTTAAAAACCTTATAGGCAAGACATTCAAAGAGGCAAATGCTCATTACATACTGGTGTTTATTTTCTGGTGAAGAGACTAGAGTAACTCCTCCTGCTAAAGCCCATCTATACCTTTATTTATAACAGCCTGGAAAGCTAAAAGCAAGCCGAGGAGAACCGGAAGACAACCGCCATCCGAGTCCTACAAAATATGTCGTTATCAGCTGAGTTCCACTCTAGTTTGATTGCCTTTTGCTTGCCATTGCCAAGAAGTGAGTTCTTGAGGCAAAGCCACAGTGACTTGCAGTGATCAAAATCACTGCAGATACAACCCCAAGAGCAGCAGCCACGCCACGAGAGATCAGATCCTAATGTCAGTGAGACTCTCAGAGTCTCATGTGCTACAGTAAAAACACCCCATCTTTAAACACCTAATATCTAAAATATATTAGACCAAATATATACAGCTGAGATCCTGCTCTGATGTTTGTTACTCTGACAGCCTGGCAAGGTGTAGAAACTAAAAGCTGTGAAGCCCTGCAGGAGAGAGGCCTGGGGCACTGGAAAATCTGATTTCCATGACCGCGTCCTTGTCCAGCACAAGCCCAGCAGCTCTGGAGAGTGCAATGGGAGAAGATTCTGAGGATGCTTGGGGTCCAATTCCCAGGGTGACCTTGAGGAAATCCCACAGAGTCCATCCACATTGCCATGTTCCACATCCACAGGAGGAAAAGCACGATAACCTTGACCTACCTCAAAGAGGCGCAGATCTGGCTTAGGAGAGCCTGGAAGGAGCTCGGAGGGGGCTTACGCAGGACCCTGCGACCAGGGCAGCCAGAGGCTACAATCCTACAAATCACCCCAGAAATAAGAAGCCCTGAAGAAACATGCAAATCGCTTTCGGTATGAAAAGCAGCAGCTCCGGGGCACTACAGGGCACGACTGAAACCACACACGTGTCACCCCCAATTTCCCCAGCACGGGCAGGGAGAGGAAGGCGGCATTGCTACAGCCCCCAAGGCCCGGCAGGGCCACCCCAGCACCACGGGGAGCACGGGGCAATCTCCCCCAGGCTCGGCTTTCATACATGGGCACCTACGACCCCAAATTCGGGCAGGGGGACCCCCACCCACCGGGATGAGGGAAGTGGTTGTAGCAACCGGCACTTCCCAGGGCGAGGGGCGCAGGTGGGGGGGCCAGGACGGCTTAGCTGTAAGCCCCGGGGTGAGGGGGGTACATGGGGGTGGGGGACCAGGGGAGCCCACGCTTCCCGGGATGAGGGCGGTACAATGGGGGGCGAGGGGAGCTCACCCCCCCGGGGTGAGGGGGGCACATGGGGAGCCCGCAGAGCCCGGGGACGAGAGGGGTACATGGGGGGGCAGGAGAGCCCGCAGCCCCCGGGCTGAAGGGCCGTCCCCCCAGGGAGCAGGGGTGCAGAAAGGGGGCCCGGCACAGCCCCGAGGTGAGGGGCCGGGGCGAGAGACGATGGGGCCGGTGCAGCAGGGGCCAGGCCGGGGGAGGCGAGCCGCAGCCCGGCGGCAGGAGGGGTGCCGGGTCCCCCGGCGGCGCCTCCCGAAGGCCGGGGAGGGGCCGCACCCGCACTTACCGGTCCGGGGCGGCGGCGGGTTCCCGCCGGGGCCGGAGGCCGGTGCGGCGCG
>NW_015091083.1:811854-966125 GCF_001431845.1 Calidris pugnax | reverse complement strand
CGGCCCGGGCCCTTCCCGGGGCGCAGCGTGCCCGTGCTACGGGAGCCACGGGGGGCGAGGGGGTGTCCCACCGTGCCCGTAGCCCTGCCCCTCCCCTCCGACAGCAGCACCCCTCGCCCCGCCGCAGGGCTCGGTGCGCTCGCCCCTCCCGCCCGCCCGTCAGCCATCTTGCAGCCACCTGGCCAGGCGGCACACGCGTGGAACAGCGGGACTAGGCAAATAGGGGGCGAAAAATAATAAATCTGCCGTTCCCTTCAAAATAAAGACCCTTCAAAATAAAGATCCAGCCAGTTGTGGTCGGTTGGGTCACCGTGCTGGGCCACCCGCTGCCCTGCTGGAAAGCCTGCAGGCCATGGGCAGACATTGCTTTTGGGTTTAATAGGCTTTGTCGTGGTTTCCTCACACAAAAACATGCACGAGACTGTTTCAGTGGGCTTTGGAAAGTAATCCAGGAGGCGAGGAGGACAGCAGTAGCCAGCCACATCTCTCTGCCTCTGCAGATGATGCCCATGGGTTTGACTCCACCAAGGCAAGAGGCAAAGGTCTCCAGGGGAACACATCTGCCCGAGCATCCCCCACCGCTGGCATGTGCTGGGCACCAGGCTATAACAGACCCAGTGAGCGTGGGGCTGCCAGCTCTGCGCCAAAGGCTCGGGGGAGCCGGCAGAGCACGAGCACACAGCCTGCGCAACGGCTCGGGGATCATTGGAGAAGAGCAGCTGCAAGGATGGTGGAGTGTGTCAGGCTAACGAGATTGTGTACACGGGAGAAGCGACAGTTATGTGGAGTCATGATGGACAGCCCAGAAACATCAGAGTTGTGCTCGCACCTGAAAGCGAGAGGAGCTTGTTGGCACAGTCAGGGACCTGTAACCCAAGGGGAGAAGAAGATGTAAACCAGAGGTCAGTGAAGCATCAAAAGCCCCTGCTGATGAGTTGGATGTAGGTGAACAAGGGAGCGGCTTGTGCACTTTTCAACCTGGGCTGGGCAAAGCATGAGAAGATACAGCACAGGAGGTGACAGAGCTCACTCCAGAAAGGTGGTGCCTGACCAAGGATGGAAACAGAGCCATTTTTTTGGTGTGTATTGGATAGGCATGTGGACTGCTGGCATAGTCTGTCTAACCCTGCAGCCATGTCTTCACTGCGTCCTTGGGAAACCACTGGTGGGCACTGACATGGGGCTCCCCCAGGTTGGAGAACAGGGAAACAGAGCATGGAGGAGCTGCAGTCATCCCTTCCCAACTCCTTCCCACCCCTTCCTTGCTGGTGGCAGGTCCCCACTCTGCCCTGTTTTGCAAAGGCTTTGGTCGGTTTACTGCGCTATACCAACCCAGACAAAAGCTGACCTGAACTCGGCTTGGATTGAGGGGGATA
Organism: Calidris pugnax; assembly: GCF_001431845.1. Classification (NCBI taxonomy): domain Eukaryota; kingdom Metazoa; phylum Chordata; class Aves; order Charadriiformes; family Scolopacidae; genus Calidris; species Calidris pugnax. The sequence goes on along the minus strand of NW_015091083.1, from coordinate 964,749 downwards.
ATTTTTACCATTTATCATAACATGCCATCCCATAGATGTGCTGGTAGGAGAGTACCATACCCCGGCAAAGAAGAGGTTAATGCTGTCCAGCTTTGTGCTGAGTTTTAAGGGGACTGCAATCACCCATTTTTATTTTTGGTTCTGCTGCATAAAAACAACTGCTCTTTGCAACCTGGGTGGCACAAGGGACCCGTTTTTTTCCGTCAGTCTTTAAGAGAGGAGATAAAAAAAAGCAGAGGAAGAAAGTTCGCATTCAGCGAGTGCCAGGTTGTCAAGGTTTCCTCTTCTCTCAGACATAAATTTTTTCTTCTGGCAGACACAAGAGATTTAAAGCCATTGGGTACAAAGTGGAGCTTCAAAAGCAGCAAGGTCTGCGGCTGTTTCAAGGTGAAGAGCAGAGCTCAGGACCTCCTGCGTGAGGCAACATCGTCATCATGTCACACATGGTATTATACCAGGTTTGTGCTTGGCTTGTCACAAAGCTCCCTCTGCATGAGTCTCAAAATCCTGCGCTGCTTCCAGCCCAGCTGCTAGAGAGGCCGTGGGCTGATTTAGCCCTGCCAAGGACGTGGGTCAAGTTCAGTCTGTTGGCAAAGAAAGAGGCTTTCACAAGGTCGCGTTTTTCAGCTTCCTATCCCATTTGCATTGCTTTCTGTTTTCATAAATTGTGGACTGCTGGTGAAATCCCCAAGCGCCTGATGAGTGTGGGTATTAAAGCAATGCTTTAAAAAGCCAAACGGGGTGAATTTGGTCACTGCTCCCTTGGCCTGGTGGCCCTCGTGGACGTGATTATCAGAGTGCTGGTAGACAATTTAACTGATCAAGATTGAAGAGGCAGTAACATATAATTAGCACCGGTCAACATCGTTTTCTGGAAAAATCAATCTCAGCCGAGTCTGATCTCGTTCCCCATTGGGACTGCAGGATGGGTTGCCAAAGGTAACAGCACAGAGGTGATGGAGGAGGCATCCAGCATCCAACTGCTGAGAGTACAGCCAAACAGTATTAATAAAATGAACAGATTCACAGCTGGTTGTCAGCTTGGATGCCAGGAATCACCCAGAAACCACTGACCCAGCAGGTCTGGTGTCATCTTCTGTGCAGACACTTGACATTACAGAAGTGAGAGGGGATGTGGTTGCAGCTGGAAAGTGAAGGGAGTCCAGAAAAAGGACAGCTCTACCCCAAGCTCAGTTTTGTTGTCCCCCAAGAGAGAGCTTAAGGCTGCAAGACCACTCAGGTGAACCAGCATACATGGTCTGTCTGTCCCCTCTGGCCATTGCTCCTCGGTAGGAGGCTGCAGACATCTTCTTAGTAGCTATTTGATTCAAATTCCTGACAAAGCAGAAGGAAAATCCCTGATGCTCAGGGCACACGGGTGTTCCTCAGTTCCCACCAGCAAACTCTTCAGCCACTTTTCTCCAGCAAAAGTAAGGAAATCAAGGCTCAGCAATGTTAAGTCTCTGAAGAAAAAACAAGCAAAAAGCTTTCAGGTTTCCATCATTGATCATCAAGAAGCCAAAAAAAGGCATAAAAGTTGAATTTTCCTCCCTTTGTAAGTGACTTTTAGAGCCACAGGGTTGACCCTGGAGTGCTAATGAGTAATGTGTCATGATATGGCTTGCAAAATGGCCCAGCTCCTGCAACACGCCCTGCAGGGCTGGCCATCTCCAGTAAGCACCAGCACCTCGCTGAGCCCAGCACCCGTGGGGCTCTGACACCCAGCCACCGTTCCTGCCCGCCCATCCACGTCTCGTCCCACGGCAGCCGTGCCCTGTGTCTCCTCTGGCGGCCGACGCAGACTCCCACGCTCAGCACAGAGAGCACAAGGGAAAGCAATCTCCTGCCCTGCACGCTTATCTCCCAGATAAAAGAGCAAGGCACTTTTGTTTATTGAGTGCCGATGAATGGCGCTGTCTTGGCTGCGAGATCAGCCTCCAGATCCCACTCCGGACAGAGCTGCTGGCAGGGAGCCCACAGCTGGAGCTGCCTATTGCTACAGGAGCTTTTCAGCAGGGCCTAACCCCTCCTCCCAGGGAGAAATTGCCCCACAGCATCCTGCCATCCACATCTCTCCCCATGCAGAAGCGGTGTCCGATTTATGGGGCGTTGCAGGGTAGGGAGCATCACTCTTTTCTTGGGGTGTGCAGCCAAACAATGCCAAAAGGTACTGTTTGCTCTGGGATGGCACAAAACTGGGAGGAGTGGCTGACACACCAGAAGGCTGTGCCACCATACAGTGGGACCTGGACAGGCTAGAGAGATGGGCAGAGAGGAACCTAATGATTCAACAAGGGCAAGTGTAGGGTCCTGCACCTGGGGAGGAATAACCCCATGCACTGGTACAGGTTAGGGGCTGGCCTACTGGAAAGCAGCTCTGTAGAGAGGGTCCTGGGAGTCCTGGTGGATGACAAGTTGACCATGAAGGACCAATGTGCCCTTGTAGCCAAGAAGGCCAATGGTCTGGGGTGCATTAAAAAGAGCATGATCAACAGGTCAAGGGAGGTCATCCTTGCCCTCTACTCTCCCTGGGGACCTGGACAGGCTAGAGAGATGGGCAGAGAGGAACCTAATGATTCAACAAGGGCAAGTGTAGGGTCCTGCACCTGGGGAGGAATAACCCCATGCACTGGTACAGGTTAGGGGCTGGCCTACTGGAAAGCAGCTCTGTAGAGAGGGTCCTGGGAGTCCTGGTGGATGACAAGTTGACCATGAAGGACCAATGTGCCCTTGTAGCCAAGAAGGCCAATGGTCTGGGGTGCATTAAAAAGAGCATGATCAACAGGTCAAGGGAGGTCATCCTTGCCCTCTACTCTCCTTGGGTGAGGCCACATCTGGACTACTGTGTCCAGTTCTGGGCTCCCCAGTTCAAGAAAGACAAGGAACTACTGGAGAGAGTCCAGCAGAAGATGATCAAGAGACTGTGAAGATGATCAAGGGACTAAAGCACCTCTCACGTGAGGAAAGGCTGAGAGACCTGGCTCTGTTTAGCCTGAAAAGGAGGAAAAAATTTACTCTGAGGGTGCCAGAGCACTGGAACATGCTGCCCAGAGAGGTTGTGGAGACTCCTTCTGTGGAGATATTCAAAACCCCCCTGTATGCAATCCTGTGCAATGAGCTCTGGATAAACCTGCTTTGGCAGGGGGTTGGACTAGATGATCTCTGAAGGTCCCTTCCAACCCCTACCGTTCTGTGATTCTGTGATTTTACAGTGTTCCCCACTCTCCACAGCTCATTCATTCATCTGCCCTTCCAGCGCTGGCGAACAACCAAGGGAAATCTGCAGCTGTGTTAACCCGCTTTGCTCTTTCCTGAGGGCAGAAAGGTGAGGTGGCTCCATGCTGCCAGGCTGGAAGGTGAAGTGGACGCCGAGGACAATGCCATCCTGCCGTGCATGAAAATGAAATAGCCTGACCCACGGGGATAGTCAAGGCTTCCCGAGCTCACTGCTCGCCAAGAGCTGCTGCCAGCTCCTTCAGGGCCATGTTATTTTGGGACCCCAAAAAGCTGATGGATCCATTTGTGACTGCCTCTGCCTTCCAGCCATCTTAGATGCACAGCAGTTGTCACAAAAGCCTGTTTAAGCCTGTTTAAGCAGCAGGATCTTCTTTTCCCTGCCTGGGCTGCAAGCAAATCATCTGCTGTAAGGGATTTTTGAGGGGGGACACTGTGTTTCATTGCTCCTCTCAGTGCACCAGGATGAAAGCCTCACTGGGATTGTCACCCAGCCTGATGCTTCTGCAGCACATGAAGGATGTGCCAGGCCCCAGGAGCCAAGTAACCTGCAGTCTTGGGAGGGAGCAGCTACAACCAGCATCACAACCTGTGCTTGTTCTCAGCTCTGGGCTTAGGGAGAAGCTAAGAATCACAACAATTTCCTTTTTGTCCAACCTGGAGGGAAGAAAACTGAAAACATTTGTCCCAAGCCATTGCTTCTTCCAGAGGGAGTGAAATTCTCCAAGGACTATGCTGAAGAAGCAGCAAGGTGAAGATTCATACCCAAGCTGATATCCTCCCCGAGCTATCCTGCTACCACCTCCTTCAGCCAGCTCTCCTGTCCTGCTTCTCACTGAAATCTAAAGCTTCTCTTCATCAGACTAACAAAGCATAATTAGAAGCCTAACCACCCATCAGCCAGGTGCCTTCTTCACACAGTGGGGAGAGATGGGTGTCTCCATAGGGGCTGCAGCCACCCCCTGCATGAGGTCCACTCTCTCCTGGACAATGCAGATTTGCTCTTTCTAAGCCTGGTGATACTAAACACCTCCAGAAGACCAGTTCTGGCCCGTGGCAGAAACCTGGCAGAGCTGGTGTGGCTGGGACACATCTGGGGTTATTCAGATCACTGTGCATTGCCACCTCCTGTTCATACCCGAAGCTTTGACCTCTTGGTGCTGCCTTGGAGCCATCCCACAGGTGGACCTGCAGCACCCTGGTGCCTTTTTTATCAGGAAAAAAGGTTTTATGCATTAGGAAGGAAGAAAACTAAAAAATTTCTCAAGCTATTTGTATTTTTATTAGAAATACCAAGGCTTACCTGTGCTGGTTCAAGCAGAGGGCTGACAGGGTGGTGAAAGCCTGGAAACTTACAGCAGCTTGAGCAACTAAAAGATGAGGAATATTAGCTTGATGTTTTGTTTTCCCAAGTCTCTCGCTAAATGTCTGCATCAAGCTCTCATGTCCCATGAGCTAAATCAGACCTGCCCAACTTCTCTGTGACATGTGAGGCTGTCTTGTGTCACCTGTGACTGACCTATATTCCCTGGTGGCCTTCTACAACCCAGCATCTGACAGCCACACTGGGCCTGTCCCAAGATGTGGCTCCACCTGGTGATCTACTGCATGGGAGCGGTGACACAGTGCGATGGACTTTGTGTGCCCAGCCAGGAGATGCCCAGAGGTACCTCCAGCTGCAGCTCTCTGCTGAGACACAGTGAAAACAAGACAGAGCAGATGTTTTCAAGCTTAACATGTCCAGGGTAGAAATTCTGTCTCTCCCTTTGGGCAGTGCTGTCTGGTTTGTTATGGGTCACCACTGAAATTCTCAATCCAGGACCAAATCTCGGCCACATGGCTCCTAGGAGGGGTCCAGGCAACAGTTGCCTCCAACCCATGCGAGCATCATCTCCCCTTATCCACATGGCAGCTTCAGCTTCAACAGAAACAAGACTTGCAACCATCTTGCCTTCCTAGAGAAAGCAAGATTTCTGATCTGCCTCCTCTGCCTGCTTTGTCTCTCCACATACTCTGTTGCTGCTTTTCTTATTAATCTCCTGCCTAAGAAAGGCAGCCCCAATCTCTCACTCCTTCCATGTGGGAACGCATTCAGCGTTCTGTATTCATTTACTTTTCAGAGGATCTTTTTTCCCACCAATTTAACCAATTACTTTCTGAACACAGCTTTTATATTTTGGGCTCAAACATCTCACAGCAATGAGTCTGTGTTAGAATGATACATGGTGTGGAAAAATGTATCTCCTTTTTCTTATTTGCAGGAGATGTTGGATTATTTAATTTGGTGCCACCTAGTTGAGAAACAGTAGATGGCAACCATCTATTCACAGTCTTCATCCTTTCCCAAGAGTTGTAATATTCTGATGTAAAAAGAATTAAAAATACTCTGTTCTACCCATCTCTGAGCATCCTTCCTGCCTCGTGCACAGTTTTCAGTTCCACTCTGGAAAAGACAAGAACTGCACTGGTGTTTAATGAGCAAACCAAGCAGAAGGATCTTAGTCCCAGCCTCCCAAAGCAGCCTTCTGCAAGGGTTCAACCTACAGACCTACTGCGAGACAGGAAGGGTAGAGGCTAAGTTTTCCATCGTCATGGTGCCTACCCAGTTTCTATATTTCCCAGTCACTGAGTTCCTTCGAGGTAGCTGAGAACTGGAACAAGCATCAAACTCTCCCTGTGGATTTTCAAGCCACACAGATTTACAGAAAATCAGTGCTTTAAGAACATACAGTTTATTTCTGCAGAGTTCAGGAAATGGACACAGGCTTAATTGTAGCGAAGGCTGTTTTCTTTATTTTAAAAACATACAGCTGATAAGCACGTTGGGCTCATCTTGAGGCATCTCTGGGCTGGGGCTCTGATGCATCAGTGTCTGAAAACCAGCCCCACACCTTTCCCAGTGAAAGCTACTCATAGCTTTAAAGGCTGAAAGCAGTCTGTGATCCTCCTTTTGGGGGGAAACAGTGAATTTAAGGACCATCAGATTTCCTTTCCCTTTTAAAAGCAACAGCAGCATGACACTGTGAGTACAGGTACAGTAGGGTATCAAACAGCAGGAAATCTTCTTACGCTCCCTCAGTTTTGTATCAAGCTTGGTTCACGGTGGAACCATCCAGTTCTCAACGCACCGCAGGTATCTCCTGTCCCTTATCAGAGCAATCCTACGGATCTGCTGAATTTTACAGTGTTGTTGTCTGGCCACAGGAAACAGACAAACTGAACACAGCCCCTGCAGGCCCCCTCCCACCTTCGTATTTCCTTCAGGTCTTTTACTGGGAATTATACAGCATTTTACTGCAGGGATCATGTAAACAGTTTAACCCCCTGCAGGATATAGTCAGGCTTTGCCTTGTGTTTTTTATAGAATTACTAAATGGATTTGAGCTTTGCCTGGGCTTTCATTTCTCAGCAATTTCCTTTATTAATCTTTGCAGGGCCTGGAAGCATCTTACCTGAATCTGTCTCCTGGCAGCTAGAGGACTGTCATGGTCAGCAAAACCTGGAAGTAGAGTGTGGTATGTGGGAAACACACTGTTCACGAGCCAGGTCCACTTCGTCATTCTGCTGGAGATCTGTAAGTTTATGAAGCAGAAAAGGGTTCAATTATGAGAGTTAAAAAGGTATAGATGTTACAGTCAAGAAAGGAGAAGAAAAAATGTTCCTACTCCCAACCAGTTTCTCCCTTTGTTTTTAAATCTTTTCATAAGGAGGCTTTTCCAGGTTGAAATTTATTGGGGGAAATTTTGGACACATCAGGATTGTGCACAGTAAAGCCCACAAAATCTGCCAGATCATCAGTAGGACACTGTAAGGTGCCTAACAGGCACCAGGACATGCCAGATAGCTGGAAAGCAAACAGACTAGTCCAGTATGTGATGAATTAATTGAAGGAGCCATAAAGGAAAGCAATCTTTTTTTCTATTTTTTTTTTTAAAGGTAAGTGCCACATTGGGGTTTTTTCGCTGCTTCAACCATCTACTGCAACTGTAATCAGCTTTTCCAGGCCATAGCAACTACAGGCTTCTGAAGGAGTTACTGAGCCTCAAAGAGATTGTTGATAAAGGTAACACACCTGAAAATAACGTGCTTTCCGTTGACTCTCATCCAACTCAAATATTTGCTGCCAAGTCAGCTGAAGGAAAGAGCAGTTGGACCGTTGCTCTGATTTCCCGCCAGCGCCTCCGTATCCCCAGCGGGGTGCTTGCTTCAGTGTCACCCCAAGGAGAAAACCAGATGCCAGCGAGGTGGCCCAGCCCAGCAACTGCCACTCAGCAGTGACAGTCTGCAGACAACAATAATTGTCTGGGGTAGTTACTCAACTTTCCTTAGGTTACCGGCCCAAATCCTGAAGAGGAGTTCTACTGATGATACTGTCCAGGGTTTGGTATCTCCTGTGGCCTGGCCTGGCCCATACTTAGAGTAACCTAAATACCTGGCACTAACCTCCCTCTCTCCTAGCTCAATCTGTCTGTTACCTAGAAGAATTGTAGCTCTGCCGATGCCTGGATGAGCCTACCCAACCCTTATTTTGGCATTGCCTAACTCACCTGTTGCCTGGCCATCACAAACGGAAAGCTAAGTGCAGTCTAGCTTCATCCTGTTGTAGCTATGGATGCTGTGCTGCCTGTAGGCTCCCTTAGCCTGGCTTTGGCTGGCCAAAAGCTTCCTGCACCTTCACTGGAGGCCAGGCTAAGCCTATGCATTGTCCCCTCTAGACCTGCTCCACCTGAGCCCTAGTCATATGCTCAACTAGTCAAACCCATGCCCTGAACGTTGCGTTTCCTGGCTAGTCCCACTGCAACAAAGCCAAGCTACAGAGATACCATTGACTCAACTGCAGATTGTCTTGTGCTTTGCAGCCACCAGTACCCAAACAAGAGCTCTTCTCCCATTTCTGTGCAGCATGGCCAAGCTCACCCCTGTCTTTCTGCCAGCAGGTTTAAAGGGACCTGGCTTTAACACCTTGAGGCATTCATGGATTAGCAGACTATGCTGTGAAACAGTTAAGTGCTTATTTTATTTCCAGTGAGAGCAATATGCCCAAATGCTTCTCTCCAAAACTGAAGGAAAGAACAAACACCTCATTGGTATACATCAAAATTACAGACAAGAACACATGACACAGACTACCCGAGAAAACATACATTCAAAAGAGAACTGTTGACTTGAGCCCAACCTGAGTCTTGAGGAGCCGCATGGCCTAAGAAATCAGATCTGAGGAAGTCCCTAAGCCCAAGGCAACAAGTCTGGACTGGATACTAATCACTCAATGGCCTGAGATGTTAGAATGGCCTTTAAAAAAAACAAAAACAACCCCAAACAAAAACGGCAGAACAATTTTATGCCTCTCTTTCAATAGTACTGATGGCAGGTCAGAAACACACCATCAGGGAAACCACTGATGACTGTCCACAGGGGGAAGAAAGAAGAAAACACCGGGATTTCTCAGACCTGCAGCTGCAGGTTGACTTCGGGTATTGCAACCTGGCATGTAAGAACATCTCTCTTACAAGGAAAAGCTGAGAGACTTAGGTCTTTTTAGCCTGGAGAAGACTGAGGGGGAACTGATCAATGCCTATAAATACTTAAAGGCTGGGTGTCAAGAGGATAGGGCTGGTCTTTTTCCAGTGGTGCCCAGTGACAGGACAAGAGGTAATGGGCACAAACTTGAACATAAGAAGTTTCATCTAAACATGAGGAGGAACTTCTTTACTTTGAGGGTGGCAGAGCCCTGGAACAGGCTGCCCAGAGAGGTGGCAGCATCTCTGTCTCTGGCGACATTCAAAACCTGCCTGGACATGTTCATGTGCAACCTGCTCAAGAAGGACCTGCTTTGCCAGGGGCGTCAGACTAGGTGATCTCCAGAGGTCCCTTCCAACCCCATATCATTCTGTGATTCAGAATCTGAGAACAGCCCTTTAAAAATTGCTTAAAGAGTGGTGTATGATGAATCCAAACCTGTGTTGAAAGAGTTGAATTTACACAGATGACAATAGTTTTCAAAAATCTTGCATGAAAATTCCCACTATCATTAGTGGGTCATTAGTTGAGATGGGGAACAGGAAGAGAAGGACACCTTAGTGGTCAATGACTGAGCAATTAAAAAGCAATAAACACTTCCAGCCTTATACAAGATGTTCACACTGCAAAACTGGGAGGTTAGATCAGCACAGTTCATGCCAATCCCACAACAGTGCCTACTTCACAGCTGGTCAGACCAGTTTTTAAAATGCAAATTTAAGTCATGCTTTTCACCAAACTTCATGAGGGGTCACACCTTCACTACTACACCATCGTGTTTCACTGGGAGGATGTGGGAAATATCCTTTTGAAACTGCAAAGAAAATTTTACTTTCACTTAAATTAGAGTCTCTCCTAGAACAGCAGGGTTATGGATTTTTACTTATTTGTAAAATAAAACTGGAAATCTGTCAAAGACTGACAGCATGTAGGCCCCATCTAAAAAGCCTGGCAGGTGCAGCAGCCTAGGGACAATATGAAATTTTATTTGTTCCAAAATAACTCTTGGAACAAAACCAAAAAATAAGAACAATTTTTCTAGAAATTAGTTTCTTTTCTTTTACCTACAAATACTTAGGTTTTGTTTTGGGTTTGAGGGTACCAGAAGGGATTTGGCAGAAAATAGAAAACATTTTCATGGGGAATACAGTTCACATTGTCATGTGAGTAAAACACATCATTAACAAAAATAGCTGAACAGGCCCCAACACACCACAGCCTTCATAACACCACTGCATCTCCACTTTCCATCAAGCACTGCAGCACAAACAGACCCAAGTGCTCACATCGGATGTTTCCAGAACACAGTTTCAGGAATAAGTTATAAATAAATATACACAACATGAGTATTAATTCATAAAAGGCTACTTTAGCCACTACTCAACTGACAGACACTTCAGCCTCTGAATTTCTCCATGTTTCTGAAATCTAAAGCTCAAAGTCAAGAGGTGGGAGTAGAGAAAAGGCTCACAAATGCACTCTAAGCTGCCTGGGATTGTCAGAAGTGACATGTAAGCATGGACCCAAGACGGCTCAGTAGTCTGCTCACACATAAATCAACATCCAGCTCCTTGACAAGATGCTGGCCCTTGAGGTGGGAGGAGCCCCAAGACGTTATCACTGTGGGGACACAGAGGGACCCCAAATGAAACCCAGTTCTTTCTGCTAGGTGCTACGTCATAGCTATTGCAGAGTCCTCAGTGCTGCTCTCCTGCTCCAAGCCCACCCGGCGGATGGACTCTCTATATTTCTGCCGTCCCAGCTCAATGATGGTTTCAACCTCATCAGCGATGTCCTGGCGGCCACTCTTTTTCATGGCTGTAATCAACTTGTTCACAGAGTCAGGATCCTCTGAGTTTTGCTGAGCCCACGAGAAAAGCATGTCCAGGATCTGCTTATCAAGGTCCTGTCTGAAGAAAGGGGGAAGCACAGAAATAATCAACACACTCTCCTGACTGGCAACCCACACAGGCCATACCTCAGTCCTAGACTGTGACTGGAGCCCCAAAGAAGCCACCCAGACACAACAAAGCACTCAATGGGTCTTTTCCTTACCCATCATACAGGAGTTGCAGTTCCTGCACTAAAATCTTTCTATAAATTTTTTTCCTAATGCAAGTATCAAATTAAAGCATTCTGCTTTTGAATGTAAATTCTCCACAGGAACAGTAGCTTGTTCATAACAATTCTCATTCTAACTGCTCTGGCTTTTTGGTCAGACTGCATGTCCCATGACATACCACAAGCTCTTTTTGAATAAAGATGATATTCACAATTAATGCCATAGACCACTTCTCATTGTCAGAGATGGAGTCTGGCCAGGAATCCAGATCACAGAACAAAAAAGGAATGTGACTCATCTGAACTACAAAGCTCATCAGGTTTGTTACTTCCCAATTTTGTTTTTCAAACATAAAGCTTTGTTTTGCAACGGCAAGAGCAAATAATCAGTTTTCAATTTAAAAAGGTAATGTTTTGAGAAGAACCAACCCGTCTTTTATCCAGTGAAACAATTCAAGTGGGAAAACTGTCAACCAGCAAAGCATTAATTTATACTATTACCCTGCAGACAGACAGATATGCAGACAGCCCGATAGACAGACAAATAGATAGACAAGATAGTGCATCAGTGTTGATCACTGTGTCCTATCTCACCTGTTATTGTATCCTATGCGCTCGATCTGCTGGTAGGTCAAGCCCAGGTTGAGGCCGATGGTCTGCCAGTCAGCTCCCACGCGCCTGGCGATGCCCAGCAGGTTTGCCTGTGTCAGGTACCCAGTCTCAGCATTGCCCAGGTTCAAGGGAGGGAAGGAGAAGCCATTCAGGGGATCGGGGTTCTCACCCCAGCGGGGTTTTAATCGCTGTGTCATAGAGAAGAGAGAGAAAGAACATGCTAAGGACAGTGTCTGGCCATTCAGTCTCCACACTGAAATTTCCTTCCTCCACACTAGGGAGGAAGGAAGATTGTGGGGCTGAAGAGTCAGGCTGTCAGAAGCAAGGAGCGCTCACACTAGCAATGACCAGCAATGCTCACTGCCTCTGAAATCTACCTAATCATAATGTTCACAGTCATAGCTCACACTGGAAATTTCCTTTCTTGTCTTTACAGAGCATTTTTTCAATGAACCATCTCCCCAAAACATACTTGCCTCAGCTGCAAGGCAACACTTAGTTTGGATTTGTATTTGAGGTTGCATGTGTCAGACAGGGATGTGAGATCATGGCACATGTTCTGAAGGGAAGCATTCAGCCTACAAAGGTATTTATTGGTTTAAGCTTCTCAAAAATCAATTAAATTCCATAAGCAAAAGTCGCATTTCTCAGTGTAACACACAGCCTAGCCTTTAAAGGCCAGGGGCTCACACCAGAGTATTTATACTCAGCACCTGTATTCAGATCCAGCCTAACTACCTCGTCCTCCACCTTTCTTTTTTCCTGTTGTGTGAGCTTTGTGACTAAGAAATTTATAAACAAAACAGACACTTCCCTTAATTACAGCGAGCTTCCTCCTGTTCTACATCCCTCATTCATTCAAAGGATCCACCCTCTCTGACCACCCATCCAACAAGCCTGTGCCTGACAGGCAAGACCAGCAGAAGAGATAGAGACCATTCCCAGCTATTCATGTTTCTCTTCTCAGAAGAGCTCATGGGGAGTGGAAAATCTCCACCATATCATGGTTGGGCAGCCCTCTCTTGCAGTCATTCACTGCATCCCTTCTCATGGAGGAAGACAACATTAGCCAAGCAGGAAGGCCGTGCTCTTACCCCATCGAGATTAATTTTTCTGTAGGAGACAAAACAACTCACAGGCAGTTTGATGGGCAGAGTAGCGAGCCAGAGGGAGTCTGGGCCTTTCCTCCTCCTGCTGGCATCTTCAGGGATGCTCTCAGGAATTGCCCCTCGGTAGAAAGAGACCTTTACAAATGGAAAACATGCAGTGAGGTTCACATTCAAGCACAGTGGCCAAGCCTGTTTGTACCATGGCTTTTCTGTCTGGGAAAGAATGAATTCAGCATTTCTCACCTGTCCTCAGTCCATAAATATGGCCTCCCGATTAAGTGCAACTGGGAGGAGCACTGAGGTTCTGCCATAAAGACTGGATTCCCTGCCAACACTCCCAAGAGTTAATGGCAGGAATGTAAGTCAGAGAGCTAAGTGATGAGTGATCCTTCCAGACTATTCTTCTTGCTTACTCAGGGTTTAGTCAGTAAAATGCAAAGCCAAGGGAAAGAGGGGAGGGAAGGAGTCATGCCTGGCACACAGAGATTGTTATGAGGAGCATTGTAAAAGCAATGATGATGATGAAGGAGGAAACAAAACATCAGTGTAACTGGTTGCTCACCTGGCCTTTTACAGCTTGGCCCTTCCTGTCTACTGGGGAGGTCACGTAGATTTCCTTCATGTTCTTCAAGTGGGAGTAAAAAATAAACGAGAGACGTCCATCCACGCAGTCGGGTCGATCTGTGCAGAGAAGCAGCAAAACTCAACTTTTGCAGAAAAGCCTGCAGCTTTTCAAGCCCAGCTCATCATCCACTAGCAGCCTCCATGCTACTATCTACTCCTTCTACTCATGGCTGAAAGAATTGTCACCCCCCTTTCCTCACTGGCTGACACAGGAAAACAGAAAACACTGGCTATGGAGAAAGTAGGTCCTACAGGTGAAAAAAGAGAATGGCCACAAGGTGGAGATCAAGTTCAAGAACAAAAGGCAAGGAGGGGCAAGACATTCCTGGAGTCAAGTCCATCTTTGGCACTTCCATCCCTGGTCCATTCTACCTCTCTGAGGGTAGAATCAGCTGCAATAGCACCCCATAATGCAGAGAAATAGGTCACCTGTCTCTTCAACATTTCTGCAGTGGGAGCAGAAATAGGAATAGAGGTAAAGGGAAAAAAATATAATCAGGTACAACATCCACGTATGTAATTATCTAGAAATTCAGTTAGAGTCTAACCTGTATCAGGACAGAGGGACAGACTCTGGCCTCATGAACTCTGCTGAAAAAACAGTGCACATTATTATTCTTCATATAGTTGCGCTTAATTTACACCAATAAAACTGAGCTGTACATTCAGGTTTTGCAGAAAATGGCTTAATTTGCAGCTGTAACAGGTCCAGACACATTGGGGCATAAAACATCTTTTTGAGTTTTGGTCCTGCTCCCTCTTTCCTTCTCTTCTAATGACTCCATTAGGGAGAATTCTTTGCTCTGGGTTATTTCAGAAATACCTTCTCCAAAAAAAAAATCTTTATATGTGTTCTGTCAGAAATTGGCAACATAAATTAGATCACCAGTGTGGTGTCTAAGATCCCAGGAAAAGGGCATCGCTGGCTGCAGGAGCAGATCAGTCATAAATTGCCCTCTGCAGGCTACAAGAGCATGAGAAGAAATGAAAGCCTGCAAACAGCACTTTAATAGGAAAAAAGTAGACCCAAAAGTTGGTTGAGCAGTAAATGTGACAAGCTCGATGTCCATGGGCTGGCTGCTGTGAGTAGTGGGCAAGCTGGAGGCAGAGAGGGATGCCATGGAGGAGTGCAGCCCCAAGCAGAGGCACGCCGAGGGGTAGAGAAGCACAAGAGGTGGGAGCAGAAAGGAGCCCAGTATTACTTTACCATACCCATATCGATGTTGATGCCTCGTTCAAAAGCTGCAAAAAATTGCTCTCCCTCAAACATCTCCACCATGTCAGATGGCTCAGGTCCTCGGTAGCGGTCCTGCAGCTTCTTCAGCACTGGGTCAACCTGACAAGAATGACAATAGAGGACCCCATTTTTGGTCTAAAGCACATCTGTCCCCTGAACCATGTCCCTGCGCTCATAATGTTCCTCTCACCTTCAACAGGGAAAATCCATTTTACATATAAAGGACGTAAACAAATGAACACACCACACATCCCTCCCCCATCCCAGGTAAACTGACTACAGACACACTACCACCACAGTGTGGTGACAGCCTTCCCCAGCCACAGCCCTGGGGCAGGGAACAGGACCATTTGGTGCACTGCTGCCCTTACATCCCACAGAGAGGCCCAGGAAGCTCAGGAGCAAGGCAATGCAACCCATATCAGACCTTGTGCTTGGGGACACACTGTAGCAGGACTTGCTCGGGGTCCTTCTTCCTCTGCAGAGCAATGAAGTTCACCTGGTACATACGCAGCCGCTCATAGACTTTCTTGGCAATGCCTCCAATGTAGGTCTTGGTGGAGTACCACAGCCAGTACCTGGTAGACAAGGAATTAAGAAAAAGGAGGGATCCTGCCTAAGAAAAGAAGCCAGTCACAAACACTAGATGGTAAAAAATGATGGGTAGAGATGAAGGGCTAAGCTGAGCCTGAGTTGCAAAGGGAAAAGGGAACAGGTGGGGAACATGCCATTAAGCATGACCCCTGGTCAGAGTGTGGGAAGAGCAAGGCAGAGGAACATCCCTTTGTTTCCTCAGGACGAATCCTGCACTTACCAGGAGAAGTGGGTGACTTCAAACACTGCATAAAGATGGGTGAATTCCAGCACCACCTGACTGGTAATGTCATCCCAGGTTTGGCCCTCCAGGTCACCGTGGAGAAGATGCAGCCTTGACCGATCCAAATTTAGCCCTAAATACAATAACAATCAAGAGATGCTATATGCAGCAGAAGCCTTTATTTGTGGTTTTACAAACCCAGCCACAGTTTTGGGTGATTCACATTTTAAAAGCCCCAAATTAAGGCTCTGAGCTTTATCTTCAGCATCCAGGACTGAACTTCGGTCAAAGAAGAGCAGCAATAAAAGGGTGAGGCTACCCTCATCCATGGCAGATATCTTGCAGCAAGCGAGCTTTGAGACATCCTGTTTTTCTGTCGGGCTCTCACAATGCTTCTGGGATATTCTGACAGAATATCCAGGCTTAAACTGATAGTGTGCTGCTTTCCACCAGCAGATTCATTAGACAATTCCCATCACCAATATCTAGGGTTAGTAATTAAGTTATATCTCTTTCTAACTATACATCCCACAGACTTTGAAATCCTGATGCACTTCAGACGTACAAATACTAGCTAGCGTTACAATGAAGACCAAGCTGCACTTCTTCACAAAAGAGTCAGGAAAGGCCAAAGAAAATAGGAATTAGGAGACATGGGGTACTCAGCATACAAACAGAGGAATCCTTGGCAAGGCTGAGGCTGTTTATAGTAGTATTTGGAGTGGGAGATGGCTTAGTGTATGATCATACACTTTAACTGCAGTGGCTAAGCGTATGATTCATGAGCAAGGAAGTAAGAGAGAAGGCAGACAGACCGCTGGAAGCAGCATCTTCATCAACTGCTTCAAACTATTCCCAATCATGAATCAAAGCCTTCTTATAAAGCACCTCCTCAGTTGGCAGGAGGGCTTCTCCATCCTGTCATACCAAACCCAGCAGTCTAAATCCACGTGCAGTTCAGCAGAGAAATCCATTTGCCAGGACTATTCTCTCAGCTTGTGCTGCTGGTCTGTGAAGCCCAGCGCTGGTCTGCTGGACCTGAACTGCCTTCAGTTCCCACAACCCTGCACCACCACTCACTCAGCAGACACACCTTGCTGTTCCTGCAGAAGAAGCTGCAAGCTTTATTATTAACAGGAGAGGAAATTCCCAGATTTCAATTTGTGATTTTCAATATGTGGCTGTGGGTTCAGTTAAAGGTCACTCACACAGTTAAGATTTACGTGCATCTGGAGCAACAGTGTGTGCCAGTAGTGACCTGGAGAGCAGGGGAGGAATGAGAAACACAAGTTTCACATCCTGAAGCATATCCTGACAAAAAACAGAACACAGTCTGGGAACCAAAACTTGTCTTGGTAGCAGAGTACCTGTTATTGTGATAAGCTCAGTAGAAGGTAAAAAATATTTTTGTAAGTCCATGGTTGGGCATTACGAAGGGAGTGGGTTTGTGTCTTAATGTATATAAGTTTCTATGGGTAGCAATAAAGGTGGATTTTTGGATTTGCTTACTGCATGACCTACAAGTCCATGATTTCTTCATACGCCACAAATGGCATGTAGAACAAAGGCTTTGCAAGATGGTGATATTGAAATGCTTCAAGCTATCCTGGTCATCTATAGACCCCACCAGCTTCCTCACTATGAGACACTGACATATGAAGTTATCAAAGAGTTACGAAAATCCGTTAAGGAAAATGGTTTACAATCCTCCTTTACTATTAGTTTGCTGGAAGCGATATCGGAGTTGCATGTTATGGTTCCTGCAGATTGGAAAATGGTGTTAAAGTTGATGTTAACAGCAGAGCAAGATTCCGTCTGGTTAACAGAATATCATGAGTTGGTCGCTGCCCAAGCATTAGAAAATTTGACAGCTGGGCATCCTACTGGGACTGATCACTTGATGGGAGAAGGGCAACATGCGACTACAGCAGCGCAAGTTCAAATGAATAAATTAGCTTTCCAACAAGCATCTACACTCACCTTACGGGCTTTAAAACGAGTTCCCAATGGTAAATGTACAGAACTGTCATTTGTGAGTGTCCGCCAGGGAGCACAAGAGCCTTACGTAGAATTCACAGACCGTTTGCAGACAGTTGTTTCTCGACAGATTGAACTTCCAGCAGCTGCTGAACTTTTATTAATGTGATTAGCAGTGGAAAATGCTAACACTGAATGCCACAGGGCTCTAGACCCTATACGTGGCAACCACTTTGAATGAACTTATTAAAGCGTGTCAGCATGTAGGAACGGCAGAGCACAGATTTGAGATGTTAGCGATGGCATTGGCTCAACAATTCACCGTGGCTCGTGCTGCTGTTAAATGTTTTTTGTGTGGGCAGGACGGACACATGAGAAAGGATTGCCCAAAACGAAGGGGAGAAAGGGATAAGACTCCAAATGAATTATTTCCTCAGAGCCAGAAAGGATATCATTGAAGCAATCAATGTCGCTCTAAGTATGATAAAAATGGTAATCCCTTACCCTCTCTGTGGTCAGGAAACATGAAGAGGCATGCGCAGTCTGGTACCCCACGCAATCCCAATAGGGCCCAAGGGCAGATGCTGCAATTAGCACCACAGCAGGGGAATGGACAAGCAACGAAGGCATCATCCCCCCGCAGTGCCACCCCTGGGAGTGCCCGGCTGGACGTGGCAACTGTCACCACAACAAATGTAAATGATACTTCTGTGCACCTGATATCAACTGGACTGCAAGGGCTGCTGCCTTTTAATGGACACGCTTTGTTACTGGGCTGATCTTCTACTACAAAGATGGGTTTGTTTGTTTTACCTGGGATTATTGATAGTGACTATCAGGGAGAAATTAAAGTCATGGTATGGACTCTGAATCCTCCCTTTACCCATACCAGCAGGTGAATGCATTGCTCAACTAATACCTCTCCCTAGTTTGTCTCCCTTAACAGATGACACTGCTGCATCAGCACCGATCTGTGGGGCTGGAGGTTTCGGGAGTACCGGATCTCCACAGATTTATGGATCAGCAGATCATGATTCAACAACCCTTTCTTACTTGTCGACTTAATGGTAAAGATATTTCAGGGTTGGTCGATACCGGAGCGGATATTTCTATCATCCATAAGTCTGACTGGCCGTCCGAATGGCCTGTTGTGGACACAGTTGCTTTAATTACCGGGGTTGGAGAAACTCAGCTTCCTCAACAATCACTACAATCCCTGCTGGTTGAAGGACCAGATGGGAAAATAGCTAAATTGAAAGCATACATTCTACCAGTACCCTGTACATTATGGGGCCGTGACTTGATTTCACAATGGGGTTTGCTTTTAACAACACATTTGTGACTGGGGTCGCTGATGTCCAACCGCGGCTCAAACTTACGTGGTTAACCAATTCCCCTGGTTGGGTTGGTCAGTGGCCCCTCAGAGGTGAGTGGCTGGAGCGAGCACGAGAGCTGGTTGCAGAACAATTGCAGTTAGGACATATTGTCCCTTCTACAAGCCCATGGAATACTCCAATCTCCAAGGATTTCCAGCTCACACTGCAGCAGGCACAAGAAATTGTCTCTGCCTGTGCAGATTGCCAGCGTTTCCTGCTGCTTCCTACACTAATCCTCATGGATTGCAGCCCAATGACCTATGGCAAACTGGTTACTCATGTCTACGTTCGGAGTTTTTCACTTTGTACATGTTACTGTTGACAGCTTTTCTGGGTTTATTGTTCCTTCTGCACACAGGGGTGAAAAGGCTAAAGATGTCTGTCGCCATTGGCTTTGTGCAATTTCTGTTTTAGGTATTCCACAGAAAATTAAGACTGATAACAGGCGAGGCTATGTCGCTAGACAGACAAAAACCTTTTTAGCTGAGTGGGGTATCCTGCACCTTAAAGGTATTCCCCATTCTCCAACTGGTCAAGCAATTATAGAGCGTTCCCACCTTACTCTGAAAAACATGCTTTATAAACAAAAAGGGGGGAATCCCCTGGGTATTACACCTCAGGAACAATTAGATAAAGCCACTTATATTTTGAATTTTTTGAATCTTATGCGGGCTGACAATTTGACTACTGATCAATGGCAATGTGGTTTGCCAGATCAGACAAACATGAAGCCTACTGTATTTTATAAAGACTTATAATCAGCACAACGGATGGGTCCAGTACCCATGTTGTCATGCACGTGGCATTCCTCTTTTCCAATTTTGGGAATAAACTGACCTGTGACCCCAGGTGGGAGGGGCAGCTGAATTCTCACTGGCCTGAGAAAATCCAACAGGGAGTCCTGGGAGAGGCAGAGCAAGGGACTGGCTCTGCACTCTGCATCAGCTGTGATTTCCTCTATCTCTTCTGCAGAGACCGGCAGCACCTGGACGTGGAAGACAGCATGGTGAGCAGAGCAGACCGGCACCCAAATTCCTGCACCGCTCACTCAGTTCCCCCCCAGCATCAGCAGGCAAATGCTGCTCTTGGCTCAGGGCCTGGTGAGAAATGGAAGTACAGTGAACTTTGGCTGAAGTCTGCTGTAATACTGGTGTCAACCTGGCAAGCTGGGACAGAGCAAGGTATTACAGTAGCATTAAGCACTATCTAGTTGCTCTACAGAACAACTTGTTTTAGTGGGGTGACTTTAAAATTAGTTCCATATAAATAACCCCACTCTCAATCTCACTCACTGAGCTGTTCTGCCAGGCTCAGTATGTTTTGCAAGGGAACAAGAGGCAAGATCTCCTTGTGTCCCCTTCGCAGCAGCTCCCTGCTGATCTGCTGGAGGAAGCACTGGCAGAGCTGCAAGCAGACCCCCTTCCCACACAGGGCAGCTTGGAGCACAACCCGTTCTGCAGGCAGGGAAGCCAAGACAGAAGGTGATCTGATATGGGTCAGCCCACGTCAGACACAAATTACCCTAGGGGAACATCTCACTTTCGGCTCCCCTACTTGGCATGGGACAGCAGCTGCACCAGGGCTCACCAAAGCTTGTTTCATAAAGTATGCACACCTGCAGCTTGACACTGCGAGCCTCTTCAGTGACTCCAGCAGGAAAGGTCACTTTGATGTTTGGATCCACACTGGAAAAGAGCAATGTTCCCTCTGTTGGCACTTTGCATTCATTCTGCACAAGCCGAGACACAACAAGGAACCAGGAGAAGTGAAGGACACTACAGTGAGCCACGTGCTTCTGTAATAGAACACAGGGAAGAATCATAGAATGGTTTGGGTTGGAAGGGACCTTGAAGATCATCTAGTTCCAATCTCACTACTATGGCCAGGGACACCTCCCACTAGACCAGGTTGATCAAAGCCCCATCCAGCCTGGCCTCTGCAGGCCCTCTGCAGGCTTTCTTTTTGAGCTTCTCCAGGAGCAACTTGTCCATGCAGGCCTCCTGGTGGTTTTGCCTGACTTCCTCTTTTTTGAGATGCATCGCTCCTGAGCTTGGAGGAGATGGTCCTTGAATACTAGAAAGCTTTCTTCCAACCTTCTTCCCTCTAGATCTTTATCCCACCGTACTCTGCCAAGCAGATCACTGAAGAGGCCCCAGTCTGCTCTCCTGAAGCCCAGGGTAGTGAGCTTGCTGTGTGCCCTCCTCCCTGTGCTAAACATCTTGAGCTCCACTATATCACGGCCACGGCAGGCAGGGCTACCTTTGAGCTTCACATTCCCCACCAGTCCCTCCTTGGTGGTGAGAGAACTGGACCCTGGAGCGGCCATTTCATAGCAGCTGATCAAAACACAGCTCATGAGATGTTTCAAATGGTTCACTCTTGACTAGATAAAACCAAGGGAGGGAACAGGAACAATGTGTGATGTTAGTCATTCCAATCGCTTACCTTTGATTTTCTTTTCTGCTCCACTCTTGTTCTCAGATCACTCCAGCTCTGCCCATTGAAGGTCCGAACTACCACCTCATGCTGGTGAAGGGTTTGAGGGGAGGCATATGGCATCCAGATCTGCACCTCCTGGCAAAAAAGCATTCCCATGAGACACCAGTACAAAGGATAAAACCAAGCCTAGCTCTGCTCTGTGGCTTCTTTTGCAGACAAGGGGAGGGCAAAACATGGCCTGTATGCAGGGAGTGAAGGAGGAACCTGCTCTGTCCTGCAGCCTCCAAGGAGGTGACAGGAGATGTTAGAACCACTATGTAGTGTGAGAGCAGGAGAAGTTCAGCAGCCTGTGGGCAGAAAGGGCAAAGCAACTTTTGCAGTGAGTTGCTGTCAGCCATGATGAGGCTGGTGGTGTACTCAACAGCTTGAATGAAAAACACAAAGTCAGACTTTTAGGGAAGGATGCAAACCATTCTCCTTGCAGGCTAATGCCAAATGCTGGAACAGAACTTATCTTCTGGCGCAGGAGGGTTGTGAGTGAGGAAGGTTATAGCTCAGCTCAAGCATGGGCAGTGGGGAAGGCAAAGGAACCAGACCAGCACAATGCCAGAGAAGCTGGCTGTGTCCTTTCTGCATCTCCTGTGAAGACAGGCCAAGACAGCTAGCGTTATTCAGCCTGGAGAGGAGATGGGAGACTTTATAGTGGCTTTAGGGTACCTAAAGACGGGGAGGGACTCTTTATCAGGGAGTATAGTGATAGGATGAGGGGTAATGGTTTTAAACTGAAAAAGGGTAGATTTAGAGATATTAGGAAGAAATTCTTTACTGTGAGGGTGGTGAGACTCTGGAACAGGCTGCCCAGAGAAGTTGTGGATGCCCCATCCCTGGAAGTGTTCAAGGCCAGGCTGGATGGGGCTTTGATCAACCTGGTCTAGTGGGAGGTGTCCCTGGCCATGGCAGGGGAGTTGGAACTAGATGATCTTTCAACTCTAACCATTCTATGATTCTTTGCAGCAGGGCTTCTTTGAAAGGCAGTCCTGCAGATACTTAAAAGCAGCAGTGATAGAGGTAGCTGCCTCAAAAGTCCCAAAAGACTCTCTTGATAGATCAGGAGGTGATCTGGATGTGTCCTCACCTGCTGGAATTTGACCCCATGAGGCTGCAGCTCCAGGACTCTACTTAGCAGGACATCATGGTGTCTCAGCTTCACCCACTGAGGGTCTGGTGCGAGGGTTCGGAAGTAAATCCGCAGAGGGTCAGAGGCAGCCCCCGGTGGAAAGTAGAAATGGATGCCACATGCCAGGACCACTTTGCAGCCTTCAGAGGTGACAGTAAAGCTTCCAGAAGAAATGTATGAATGTATGACACCATGCAATGACTTCAGCTCTCCAAAAATTAACAAAAGAATCTCCTACCTTGTGTTTGACTGGCCTACTGAGGTCATTAGCTCCTATATACACGTGCAATACCTACCAATATTCCCTGCAACCACTGTAATATAAGTTCTTAATAACAGAGGCTTACCTGTCCTCTCCTGATGCAAGGAACAATCTTCGTAGACCTTTGGCACTGGATTCATCTGCAGAGATAAGAAGGTTTGGATAGGAGAAGGACACAGAGGTTACTTAAATCTGCGTAGACAAGAAAGGCAGAATTTGCATTTCAGTTTTGGCTTAATCCTAATCTGAAAGAAGTCACTAGTGGAACCCTACTCACACTGGAGTGGGCTTCAGATCAAGCAGCAGCAGGAGAATGGAAGAGGCCTAGCAGTCCCAAGATGTACTAGAAATGCTGACTGTCCCCCAGGAAAACTCAGAAACACGGGGAATTAGAAAATATTTTAATCTACCACCCATGGAGCTCTCAGGGCCATGTTTGATTGCCTGAGGCCACCTCTGGGAATCAGTACTTGCTCTGGTCAATATCAGCACCATTGGGAAACCCTGCTCAGATTCCTGCTCATTCATCACCTTCATCTTGGACAAAGACCTGCTCCTCTGCATTTTGGGAACCACAGGAAAGCAGGAGTTAACTGCAAAACAGAATGACCTCTTATTTCCCTCTGGGCTTCTAACATGAGCCATCACAGACTTAGGACCACACAGCAAGTCCAAGAAATGGTGCTCACCTCTGCTAAAAAGGCTCAACCCCTTTAGGGTCCTCTCCTGGTCTGTTTCCTGTGAATCACATTTTCACTTCCACTGTAGAACCTTTCCTAGCATGCCCAATTCCAGGGACCACTGAGCCCTTCAGACCAGGCTTGGACTCATAAAAACAGAACTAGAACTGTTTGTATCCTTACAACCTAATAATTATCCCAGACAAAGAAATATGGATCTGATTCCCTTCTGATTGTCTTCTCTAATCCAAATCCACCCACGCCATGCTGGGCTGAGTGAGGGAACAGCCAGGAAGAACCCACAGGGGCAGAACCCTTGCAATTACCTGCCTGTGGGGGTGGCTCAGTTTCTCCTAAGGGATTGCCTCGGAGGTGCACGAATGGTGAGGTCTGAATCTCAGGGGGGACGGCACGGAGGCAATTGTTCTGCAGATCAAGTCTGGACAAGTTGGGCAGGCTGGCGAGCGAGGCAGGGACCGTCACCAGGAGATTGCTGTGGAGATGCAGCCGCCGCAGAGACTTCAAATTGGCTGCAGGTTAGAACAAGAAGTGACCCCCCATCCATGCTGTTAATTGCATTGCACATCAGCTCTAAACCCCCCCACCGCTCTCCTCATCACGTGTACACTCACACACAAAATAAGGGAAAAGCACAAGAGCCCAACATCTCTTTAACTCACAAAATAAAGGGGTGTAGGGAATTAGCTGAGAGGCAACGCGGCCTCCTCTGTCCTCTGCTTTTCAGCACCCAGCGGTGAGTATGGATGTAAGATGCTTCTGTAACAGCATCAATGACAACCCTGGGCACAAAGTAATACAGGACCCAAGAGTCAGGAAGCTGGGCAGCAGAAGTCAGAGCCCAGTTCTGAGGACTGGACCACACTGGACAGCGCCATTTCAAGCCCTGATTTGCATCCCATTAAACACCCGTTCTTCTGTTTCCAGTTCTGGGCGCTACCCAAAACCAGCCAGGCCAGATCCTTGGCTATTGCAAATTGTATTGAAATCTAAGCAGCCTTGCTGATGCACAGAAGCGGAAAGCGTGGTCCAGAGAGTCATTAATGCCCAAAAGGATTGACTAAACCAAGCATGTTTCTTCTGGATATCTCTTCCATTTGTCTCTAATGTAACAGATGGTTTGTGCTAATGACTCTGGGGACAGAGACCAAGGGCCTCGGGGGTCCTAGACTGTACCAGAAGCTCAACAAGCCCATGTCCTTCTTTTCCCCATTCCCTTCTTTTCCTCCTTACCTAAGGAGTCTGGGATGCTTGATAAGCGATTCCCAGAGAGATCCAGCTCTGTGCAGTTGTGCAGATTCCCAACTTCTTCAGGAAGGAATTCCAAAGCATTTTCTGAGAGATCTAAGTCCTGCAGCACCGCCAGCTCCCCAATGCTCTGAGGTAAGTCCTTCAGCTGATTTTTCATAGCAGAGAAGAAAGTTAGCTTTCTCAGAGAGCCAAAGTCCTCAGGGAGTGCCACCAGGCTGTTGTGGCTCACCAGGAGCACACGGAGGCTGGGGAGATGGAGGATGCAGCTGGGCAAGGTAGAGAGGCTGTTGAAGCTGAGATCCAGGTGGGTGAGACACCTCAGGTTCCCAACATCTGGTGGCAAGTTTGTCAAGGAGCCATGCTGACACGAACCAAACTCATCTCTGACATAGCCACCTGGGTGTGGAGGGAAGCAGAGGAAAAGGTCAATATGCTACAGGGTTACCTCACCAGCCTCACGTGAAACTCCTTAGCACAGAGACCCAGAAGATGGGGAGCAACTGATCACAATGAGCAGCACTGATTACAAAGTACTCATAGAGAAATGGGGTTTCTGCTCCTTGCCTCAGTTTCCTGGTCAGTGAAAGGGGTATAATGATGAAGACCTGTTTTGATGTTAAGAGATGCCACAGTCAACCAGTAGAGCTCTGCTAAACACATCTGGAGTCGAAGCTCAGAAAGAGCCAGGCCACTCCACACATCTACCACCCTTCAGCAGGGTGGCCCATACCCCTCCAAGTCTTCCACTGTCCCTCCCCACCTCTTCCCCACCAGCACCAGTGGCCAACACACACCACTTTATGGACTAAGGAGACATTCCTCACCCTACGGGCTTTGCCCATGCTGTTAAGGGACAAACAGACCTGGGGACTGAGATCTGCCATTGCAAGACTGGAGAGCAGACATGAGGAAAGCAGTGAAAATGTGGAAGAAAAGGCAGGCAATTCAGTATTGTGTAGGCTAGACAACACAGACAGGGAACGATACAAGTCTACTGCCCCAGCCTGTAACACTCAAACTGGAGAAGGGCTGCACCCACAGAAAATAAGTCAAGCAAACAAAAGGAAACTTCCACAACTCTCAATTTCTTCATCGTTTCCTACTCTCCCTCCACTGTTGTCTATTTGTATACACATGCAGCAGAGGGCACAAAACATTTTGTATGCTGCGTAATGGTGAAAAATGAGAACAATCAAACAGACGCACTGCACTTTGTCCATAAGAAAATCCTAGTGAACTATTTTATTACACTTCAGGATGCTCAGGGTGCATGTACATCTCACAAAATAAGCCCGATAAAAGGTATTGCCGTTATCCTCACCCTACTAAAAGGGAAAAGATATTCACCTGAAAAATTCATGGCAGATATAGAAACAAACCTCATACTTTTCAGTTTTCAACTAGAACCCTGAATTCTGGCCACAAACCCCCCTCTTTTTCTCTCGTTTCTTCCACAACCCCCCCTTTTTTTCTCTCATTTCTTTTTAAAATTCCACCTCCCAAAGAGTAAATGATTCTGTCTGATACATAAATTACACTATTTGTATTGAGATCCTCCTACAATAAAGAGATGGGAAAGTCAAAGAATGATCTCACATTTATAGGTTATTACTACATTATTTATAGGTTATTACTGTTTGTCAAATTACATGCCTGCCCTGAGTCATACTTTTGATAAAATGTTGAGCAGCCTCTTCTGATCTGTCTTGAACTCGGCTAAACCTACACTCACTAACACTAAGCAAAGATTAAGCTAGGATTAATTCCGAAGGAAACACAGCAAAGACAGCTCATTATACTCCCAAAAATGAAAAAGGGGCTGAACATTTATTGAAAAGTCCAACACCTTTCAATCCCCTCTCCTTGCATAACTGCAAAAAACATTCTTCTTATAGCGGATGGCTACAGAAAATATTACAGCATCAGCCCAACCAGACTCCACAAACCAGTCTCCAGGCAGCTGTAGAAACAAAGGAAGGAAATAAGAGTCCAGAAGCTGTATCTTGTTGAAATCTGCATGCAGCTCTGGGCAAGACTAAGAGCCAAAACTGTAATAAGGGGCACTAGAACAAAACAATTCCAAGGGCAGTTTGTCCTGCAGATGTGTAGAAAAGGATAAAAAAAAATAGCTAGAGTCTAGAAAAGTTGGATGCTGACGGGCCCAGGAATTTACCTTTGAGCACCAGAGATTTCAGGTGCTTCAGATGAGGAAGGATGCCCAGTGTGGTGCCAAGGAGGCGATCGTTGCTGCTGAGCCGGAGGAACTCCACCTGGACCACCTCTCCCCGTTGCCCCTCGAACAGCTGAAGGAACCGTTGGCAGCCGTCAGGATAAACATCCAGGTTCAGCCTGTTGTCTGCAAGGCAGGAGCCAGCGAGCACAAGAGCCCCCGAAGCCCCCTCCCTGCACTTGTCCCCGAGCCCCAGCAGCTCTGCCATCTTCTGCGTCTCGTCCACGGGGTCCGGACATGCTCTGACTTGCCAGCCAGGCAGGCACTGGCGGCACCACAAGGCAGCCGGGACAAGGAGGAGGAGGAAAGATGGCTCTGAAAGAGAACACAAGTGCACGATGAAGGCCTCCTGCCCCAACCCAGCGTGGCTGGAAACAGTGGAAACAGTGGAAAAAAGGCAGGGGAGGTTACATGCGTGTTACTGAAAGCTTTGTGGGCAGAGAGCACAGAAATGTGGGGTGATGGGTGCTACGGAGGGTTCTCCTCCAAGGGGAAACCTCTGGGTTTTCCCAGCTGACATCTTGACAGAGAACAGAGCAATCACCCACCATCAGAATAAATAGCAATATTAACTTTAAAAGATATAAATGTAAATGCCTATGCCTTATGCAGATTTCGAAGTGCCTTAGTGGGAAGCTTTACAAGTGGAGGGGAAACCAGGACAGGGAGAACTGAGCCAGGAGCAGACCCCAGAGGCTGCTCGCGGGCTGCGACGAGTCCTCATCGAACCCAGTTGTGAAACTGGTTGCCAATGGGATAAAAGTGAGCATAGATGAAAACAGGCAAAGGGCAGCAGAGGAAATGTGGCAGGGCCAAGGAGGAGGTTAGAAAAGGCGTGTCCGTGGCACAAGAGCACTGGACTGCGTAGTGGGACTGGAGCTCTTGCAGATTTGCCTCCGCAGGGATGCTCTAACGCAGCAAACTGGGCACAAAGCCATGGCCAGCTGGTTACCAGCTAGTCCTAGTCCTTGTTTCCTCCCCTCAAAGCACCTCTACAGATAAAGAGAAAGGGGAAAAGTAGATATCACATAGTGCATGCTAAGAAGGAGTTAAACTTAAAGGAGCAGAGGTATGAAATGTATTAATTAACAAGTTAATTATTCCTCTGCCTTCTTAGTGTGAAGAAGCCTTCATCCACCTAGGCCTTTCAAAATCAGCCACTATCATCATAGCACATTGGTAGTGCAAAGATGAGTAGAGGCACCGCACTGATTTTCGTACCAGTGGTTACATGCTTTCAAGTCCACCATTTCCTGCTCTTTCCACCTTCTTTATCTTTTGTAACTCCTCCT
Organism: Calidris pugnax; assembly: GCF_001431845.1. Taxonomy (NCBI): domain Eukaryota; kingdom Metazoa; phylum Chordata; class Aves; order Charadriiformes; family Scolopacidae; genus Calidris; species Calidris pugnax. Next base: position 936,833 of record NW_015091083.1, on the reverse strand, counting down.
GAGCTTGGCAATTAAACTAGCTTATGGTGTGAATATTAGTTCTTTTTAAACCCTGACATGGATGGAAGAGGCAAATAGAAATTTCTTTTGAATGAGTGATGCAGAGCTACAAAAAACTTGTACCAGCTTTAATGTCCAAGGCCAGCAGCAGCAAGCTAATGCCCCTGCAACAGCCTGAGAAGTAATGCTTTTTACTATTAACCTGTGGAACATGGCAGCACTGATGTTCCCAAGGCATACTCTGGCAGGAGGCATCACACCCAGCTCCCTGGAAGAGCAGAAACCTTATGGACACATAAGGACAGGAAGATCAGGTAAATAGAAACCACTGTTTTAGTAAAAAGGTAAGTATTTCTTACAAAAAGGCTGTACACCACACATACACAGCTCTCTTACAAATATACATAAGCAAAAAGACCATCTGCTATAGCTTTGTAAAGCTATTGGTGGTGAAGAAACCAGAGGGCAGCTCTGAACTGGCCAGGCAAGAGAGGGCTGGAGACCACAAACGCAGCCTCAGGCGTGTGTATAGGACACGGGCCGGCACCCTTGTGCATGGGCACATGGGTACACACACGTGCACATACACACACGTGCACATACACACACGCATGCACGCACACACACTAGCCCCAGGCTGTCCTCACCTGCCCAGCCACCAGCTCTGGCAGCCCCAGGCCCCCATTACCCCACACCCCACAGGGCCCCTGAGCCGAGACTCAGCCCCCAGGCACTTCCCCAGGCACAACCTACAGCGGAGCAGCCGGGCCACACGCACTGCGCCCCGCTGAGCGTGGCCACGCGTTTCTCACCCCCTTCGCACCCGGTCTCTGGCACACAATGCCTGGGTCCCGAAAGCCCAGCCGTGCTCGGTTTGGCTCAGCTCAGGCCGGTACAGCTTGGCTAAGCTCAGGCACTTCCTGCAAAGTTTGCTGGCGAGCGGTGCTGCCGGGGCGGGACGAGCCGGAGGAGGTGCCGGATGCAGCAGGACAAGGGGCAGGCAGTTCAGGGGAACCAGGCCCAGGCGTCCCGCTGTCACAAAAATGACACCAAACGAGATTTTCCTAACACCGCCACAGCCTCGGCACCACCGCCGCAGCTCCTCTGGGCTCAAACGTGAGCTCAGCCTGCAGGCAAGGGGAGGCACAGGCAGCTGCTGCTGGTGTGCTCATTCACTGCAAAGTCAGGGAAGGAAACGACATGGGAGCTGGGGCGGCAAGCCCGGCAGGGCACAGGGCTGTGTGCTGCACAGCCAGCCCTTAGTCCACCCAGAGCCCCGGGGCTCTGCCACAGCTGGGCCTTTGCTGCCCCGTGCACTTCGAGAAGGCGCTGTCTCACAGCGAGGGACGCCATTTAGTCTAACACTGCATCCTGGGGATGCCACGCTGCATTTGTGCTGCTCCCCATCTCACTCCGAGGGGCAAAGCCAGGTTTTCCTGTGAGTTTCTGGCTGGTGCCTCAATGCTGCAATAGGGCAGCGCTGCTGAACTAATCATAGAATTGTCTAGGTTGGAAGGGACCTCTCAGATCATCTAGTCTAACCATCAACATAACTCTGATAAAAACCCATCACTAAACCATGTCTCTAAGCACAACGTCTACCTGTCTTTTAAGTAACTCCAGGGATGGTGCCTCAGCCACTTCCCTGGGCAACCCATTCCAATGCTTAAGAACCCTTTCAGTGTAAAAATTTTTCCTAATACCCAATCCAAACCTCCCCTGGCGCAACTTGAGGCCAAGAAGTGCCCCTTGCTCAAAGCTGGACACGAGCTGCACAGCGCCCTAAGGGAAATTTCTCTTCCCACAGAGGGCAAACACTGTCCGCTGCCCGTGTTGCCAAAGGGTTATAAAGCTCAGTTATAAAGCTGGAAGCACCAGAGTTACCACAGAAGAGAGTGCTCGCACCCGCAGAGGGGTGGCCTCCAGGGCAGCAGGGCAGGGATAGCCAAAGCCTGCTCACAGCCCTGCTACCGCAGCGGTTCAGGTTTATTCAGGTCCAGTGGATTTCAGCACAGTGTTAACTTTTCACTTTTATTCACTTCCCTAATCCAGAAAGAAATCTAGCGAACCGAGCACAGGCGGTAACTCCTGTTACCACAACGGTGAAACCTTCCCGCTGCCTCCCTGAGACAGACCAGGCCACCCGCTCCCTCCTGTGGGGAGCTTCTCCTCAGCCAGGGCCGGGCAGGGCGGGCAGCATCGCTCGGCCCGCGCAGATGCCGCAGTTTTGAGAAGGAAAAAAGAACCCAAAGACGTAAAACCAGCAGCCGCGGCCCCGTGATGAGGCGGCGTGCAACCGCCCCGCTCTGCGCATGCGCCACCGTCTGTCCAGACCCCCTTGGTGCGCCCGCGGCAGCAACGCCCGCGGCTCCCCATTGGCCTGCCCGCTCTCCGCCGGTCTGGTCCAATGGCAGCGCGCGTTGTTGAGGGGTGACGGGAAGAAGGCGTGGCCGAGGCACCGCCCCTTCCCTTTCGCCGCCGGGCTGCCATCACGAGCGCACGTCCCAGGCCTGTCTCCGGTCCCGCCGCCTCCTCCCAAGTAAGCGCGCGGCCGTCGCTTCCCCCCCACCCCCGAGGGAACGGGCGCTCCCGCCCGCGGCCGCCAGTGGGGCTTGGGCGAGATCACTGCGGGCGGGACGCTGGGGGGAAATGGCGGCCATGTGCTCTCCCGGCCGGGGCCGGGGCCTGGGCCTGGGCCTGGGCCAGCGGAGGGACGGGCCCGGCTGAGGCGAACGCCGCGAGGAGCCGGGGCGGGGATGCCATCCGTGTGCCGAAGAGGTGTTGGGGAGGCCGCGGTGCCGCTTTCCGCCGGGAGAGGTGTGGGGTGCCGGCAGCGTTAGGCCGGGCCGGCTGCTGGGGCCTTCGGGCGGCAGCGCCCCGCAGCCGGCGCAGGGCGGGAGCCGCTGCGGCTTCGCAGTGTTTAACGGGCTGCCTTGTGCGGGGCCCGGTGCTGGCGGGAGACCGGAATGCGGCCTCACGCGTCATGGGTTTTGATATAAAAGTAGAGCAAACCGGCTGTGAGCGGGAGGGTGAGGTTTGCTTCCCCCTGGTGAGGAGATGAACTCTCTCTGAACGTGTAGCGACCATTCGCACTGAAGGTCCCGTGCTGTTGTTTTCCAGGATGCGTTACGTCGCAGCTTACCTTCTAGCGGTCCTCGGTGGCAATGAGTCTCCCACGTCAAAGGACTTGAAGAAGATCCTCGACAGCGTTGGCATTGAGACAGATGATGAACGGATGAACAAGGTGGCATTGCCTCATAATTCCAGATGGTCATGTCCCCATGAGCGTCAGACATTGGAGCTGTTCCCTTGGCTTCAGTGTTTCTCTAGTTGCTGGGCTGTTGATCTAGTCTTATTTTGTTCAGGTGTTTGCTCAGCATTAGCTGTGTGATTTCTGAAACACTGCTTAACCCATCAGAGCTATTTTTACAACTTTTTTTGTACAAGTCTTGCTTTCTTTTTTAACAACAGTGCTCCGCAAAGGTCTCTGTCAGTTGTTGCTGACTTCTGACAGTTCAGTCTAATAATTTTCAAGGGGATGGTGGCTACGTATAAGTATGTATTGAAAGTAAGTTCTGCCACACTGTATAGATTGCAGTTCATGTTTAATTTTGGGCTTTGGTCAGTATTGATTCAAAGCTAACACTTTAGAAGGCCTGACGTTCAGTAATAAATTCTTATCTAGAGTACTGCCAAAAAACATCTGTTTCTTCACCAAGAGACATAGGTAAATTACAACATGGATGTTAAAGATACTCAATAATTATATGTAGGTGAATTTTGGAAAGTAATGCTGAAGTGATTGTGTTGAAAAACAGGATTTTTAAGAAGACAATATCTTAATTAGATTGTTTCTTGTGATATAATAGGCTTTCAGGCTTTTGGACTTGAATGGCCATGGAAAAAAAAATAAAAAAAATTAAGGTCTTATCACCTGGCCCGTACTTGCACACGGAGTGTTTCCAGAGAGGTGGAGGAAAAAGCAAGCTAGTTTCCCAGCTGCAGACATGTTTTATCATTGGCCCAACAAACAATGGCTTGGCTGAGGTGACAGCATCCTTATTACATTTTGGGATGTTGGTTTGAATTCGTGGTGCTCCTGTTAAAATGCCAGGTCTTTTCAGCTTGGCTTGTTTACATTTGTTTAATACCTTCATAAATAGTTGTTTTCTCTGATCCTCCAATATCCAGAAAGCTTCTCTGGAATTTGTTTTGGTCATGATTAATTAATCCTTTTCTGTTGGCTGTATAAATAAATAAACCAGTGTAAATCTAGTAAAGTCTTAAAAACACCTTCCTTCTGGATGAAGCAAGCACACAGGCACAGTATTTCATAGATCACACGCTTTGTATAAGTAGGAGGTACCTATTAAAAAGCTTCTTGGGCTTGGGTGACTGCAGTGCTCAGCACTCACTCCTGGTAGAGGGACTCATCAGTAAGGTCTGTGGCATTCTCTCTTTTTTATTTTCCTTAAAAAAAAAAAGCTTGCTTGCATTAGCAATTTTAGGATTTGTATTTGGCTTTCCTCATCCCTAGTTATATGACAATGGTAGTAAAATTGAAGTTGAGACTCTCTGTTCCTTTGCAAGGATACGATGACCAGCTTGGCTATAACATTTGGTAACGCTGGGAACAAGACCGTGTGGTTTTTGGTCTGGGGCCCAGTGCTTCAGAGCCTCCCACTGGGTATTAAGCAAGATACATTAACAGTCCCTCAGTGACTAACAGACCATTAGTGGGGGTTTCCTAATTGGCTTCACAACATCTGTATGTTCTTCTTTCTGCAGGGTCCTTGGATTCATTATGAATTTATTGTAACAGATTTCATGAAAAAGCTTTCACAGAAAAGCATGAAAGACTTAGCTGAAGTTTTCATTTCAATGTCCAGTTCCTTCCACTTAAGGAATCTTTGGGCTGTAAAAGCAGCAGGATGGAGACATTGTACATAATGATTCATTGGTACCAATTTAAATGTAGCTTATACTCATGCTGTTTTGAAACTATTAACATTCTAAATTTAATTTACACAGGTTATTAGTGAGCTGAATGGGAAAAACATCGAGGATGTCATTGCTCAGGGTAAGTACTGTCCCCAAGCATCACAGGTAATTGCTTCTACTACTTCGGTAACTTAGACCTGAGAGCGTAGAATTGCTGCCAGCTCCCTGGTTATTCATCAGTTTAGCTTTGCAGTTGAGGACTTCCATGCTGGATCCCAGCTGAAACGATTGAAATCCAGGTCCATTCTAATTCCCTGCAGGTTGGTGCCAGTACCTGCTGGGTTTCGCTTGTGGACTACATTAAGCTGGAAAACGTAGGTGTGTATGAGCTTACTGGTAGTCTGCTCATGGCATAGTTTTCTGGACATGTTGATTGGAGAAAGAATTAGCTGTTCTTCCAAGTTCTCTGAGAGATCTTTTCTCTTTGTTTACCCACTTGTATGCACCAATTATGTAAAACCGGAAAAACAGACTGTTAAATGTAAATGTGTCAATTTGCATTAAGGGTACTGTTATACCTTCTGCTATTAATGCAGACCTCTCCAGTGCACGTCTCTTTTATTGCTCCCCAAGTCTGGCATTTCCTTTTTGTCAAGATAGATAGGACTCTTGAGTCCTGGCTTCTGTAGAAGCTTTTGCTCTTACCTGCTGGCTCTTACCAAAACTGGAACTTTTAACGTTGACTAGGTCACAGGGCTGAAATAAAGCAGACCTGAGATAGTGCAAAGGTTTATGATTAGTTAATGTCTGTTTTTTGGTGAGTGTATAGACACAAGGGAACTTTAAAGCATATATTTGCTTAAAGGTTGCCAGGGCTTTGGCCTTGCTGTTACAAGCAGTAACTAGACATTTCTGTCTGTGTGGTCTGAAGACCTAAGAGAGCCATTATGCATGTGCTTACAACACACCTATAACACTGTAATATTTTTTCTTTAAATAAATTCTTTCCTAGAACATACTGACATGCATATGAAACATGTTTGTTTACTTAGCTAGTTTATTAGAGCTTGAAGTAACAGGGAATTATTTAGAAACTGATTCCCAGAAATTGGAATACAGGCAAACATACTGCGTACACGACCTCTGAATGCCAAGGGAGCCTTGGTATGTGAAAGGCAGATGCCAGAGAACTAGCCAGCTTTCCGAAGACAGGCATAAATCAGAAATCAGTTTACTAATCTCAAAGGAGATGCAATAGGGTTCACAGAATGCTGTAGAATTTGTTTAAAATACTGTACTCTTTGCCATAAATACATCTTTCCCCCCTTCTCTCCTGTAAGCGTGATGCAGTCATGCCTTCACACTTCACTATACTACAAAAAAAAAAAAAGGGGGGGGTTGTCATGGATTAACCCCAGCCAGTAAGATATGGAGAAAAGGAGGGGAAAAACCCACCTCATGAGTTTTCCAATAAGGAAAAGGAAAATAATAATAACGGTAAAAGAATATACAAAATAAAGTGATACACCACCAGTTGCTCTCACTACCCAGTGATCAGTTGCCCAGCCTGTCCCAGGCAGTGATCACACATGCCAGCCCCTGCTTACATACTGAGTGTATTGTCTGTGGTATGGAATATTCCTTTGGCCAGTTTGTTCTGTCTATGCTCCCTCCCAGCTTCTATGGGAAGCCGAAAAATTCCTTGACTAATGTAAACATCACTTAGCAGCAACTAAACCAATGTGTTACCAACATTTTTCTCATACTAAAACTAAAACACAGTAGCTACTAGAAAGAAAATTAACTCTATTGCAGCTGAAATCAGGACAGGGTGGGGGGAAGCCACTGCTGCCTATGTTATTTTTGAGGCATATTGAAATGAAAGGTTTCTGGGCTGTTCTGCTGTAGTCAGAAAACATAGTTGTTCTGTATGTAAGATTGGGTATGTTTGCTATTATTTTTGTATGAAAGTTTTGGGAAGCAAAAAAAAAGGGACTGTGTACAGAAGAGAACTTAATGATAATGTGTAGTCAGTGTTCTCAGGATAAGCCTTTGTGAGTCTTAAAACTCTCAAGTTTTTTTATCACAAAATAGTTTTTATATTTTCTTACCATGGATGCAGCCTCTTGTTCCTCTCTTTCAGCTAATAGTGGCAGGTTCAGTCCATGAGACGTAGTATCTTGTTTTTTCTGCACTCTGATTCCTCTTCCTTTTCACCGTACCTCTGCTTGTGATGAGCATTAAAATCCTCTTCTGTCCCCTCAGGTAACGGGAAGCTCGCCAGCATGCCGGCTGGGGGAGCTGTGGCAGTCTCTGCTGGAGGGGGCTCTGCTGCTCCTGCTGCAGCTGCTGCCCCTGCTGCCGGTGAGTATGGCCAGAGAGGCCTTGATACAGGGAGCTCTGTTTTGCTCTCTTAAAATCTTAACAACTGAGTCCAAATTTCAAAGCTTTTTCCATTTTGGTAGTTCGCTATGTGATTGAAGTGTAAACATGAACAGTTACTTTTCCTTTGGGCAATCAGAAGTGTTTGCTCTTTATCTGCCATAAGATTGGTCTGGCTTAGAACCAAGAATCAAACTGACTTCACTGTGTAAAGTACATCCCTTCAACAATGGTGTCTGTGTCCCCTCAGTATTTATATTTGGCTATGAAAAGGGAATGAGATGAACCATGGAGACTGAAATACCAATAATATGGAAGCTGAGAACACCAAAATGTGTATCTTGGAAAACTGGTGCAAAAAATGGAAATACTGACCATTGGGTTGGTCTTTTCTTTCTTTCAGCTGAGGAGAAGAAAGAAGAGAAGAAGGAGGAATCTGAAGAATCTGATGATGACATGGGATTCGGCCTATTTGATTAATTATTTCTTATAGAGAAATTATTAAAATTCTTTGTTTTAAATGTTTTCTTGAGTTTATTCCTACCAGTGCTATTCAGACAGCTGTTCTTAAAATAGCTCTGACAAAACTTTGATTTTCACTTGTCTGAAACAGGTATGTGAATTTTATGACACTCCTGTTTCTTAAACAGCATGTGGAGGCTGAATCTACCTGATGTTAACTTAAGTTCGCCTTCTCAATACTATTTTGCTGTCCCAGTTACTCAGAAAAGATTCGTGTCTATTCAGCAATAAAAGGGTTTTATTTTTCAGGATCTCTTTAATCAATTCCAAAGCACGTGAAACTGAATGGACAGCACGGCTGAATTAGCCCAGAAACATCATTTCAGAACTAGTTACAGGAACTAGTTTTTGTAAATATCTAAAAGCACCTATTTCATTGGTGTGTCAGATTTCCAAGATATAGGGACACCACCAATAAAATGCTTGACTGTGCTTGGATTTCATGTTATATCCATACATTTAGCATAGAATATGTAATAAAAAAAAATACTGCATCCTGCTCCTCTGAGGACACTGAAATCAACGCAAAGATGCTTTTCATATGAACAATTGTTATAGAGTAGCTAAACTATGGGGACATGAATCACCTTGATTCAAACAAAAAGAAACTATTTTAGGAGGAGAATGGTATCTTTGGAGAACTGAAACTAATCTCGTGCCCAGAAGAATGCATCAGCTTGGGAGGACAGTAAATTTTGCTTTTATAAAGTATCTTCTGTCAGCATATGGTTCTGACAGGCACCTTACCCTGACTTCTAGGTCTTTGGCTGTACCTGTAGGTAGATAGAGTACAAGCAGCATTTGTGATGATCTTCCCATACCAGGTAGTCTCCACACGTAGTGTCAAAAAGAGGTGTCCTGAAGTGGTCTATACTGTGAAGATTTTCTAATGTCATTTCAGAAAAAAAAAAAAACACTAGTTGAAACAGCTATGTTGGTTATGAGTCACTGGACAAAGCTTGGCAAGTACTTCTGAGGAGAGATGGGTGAAATCCAAGTAGGAAAAACTATTTTATCTCCCTGTGGTGTACTGAGAGAGTGCCCATTACTTCACACCAGCCAAGGCAGAGAGCAGTTGAAAGACCCTCAGACCTCAAAATGGCCACAGTCCAACCAAGTAACCCTTGCTGGCCGCCTGTGCCTGCTGCAAGGAGTTACAGGAGGTAACAGTGCCAAAACCTTTCATCTACTTTGTCTCTGAAGTCCTAGTGTGGTGATCTCTGTGGTAGTACTGAAAACTGCTCATGTTTGCTCTCCTCTGTCAGACTCGTAATGGCTGTGGTTCTGCACTGGCAGGGGTGCAGATATACCCGAGGTTCTTTCCTTCCTGATTTTTCCATGTCAGATCACTGAAAAAGAGGGTTCTTGGATGTGGTTTTACTGAGAGGTAACCCCTACACACCCTGCAGTGTTGCCTTGCTGGGCTACTGCAAGAGCAGAGTCAATGTTTTCACAGGACGGAGCTGCCCTGTCACACCACTCAGCAGGGTGTTTCCATGCACAAAGGAATTTGTTTCAGTGGCACTGAGCTATTCCATGAGTTTTGCTCTGCCCAGGCCTGTGGGATGAGACTGAAACCTGTGGTGCCAGCTGCTGGCTACTGTGATGAGGGGATCTTTCCCTCCACTATTTTTCTCTATTTTCTGCCTATGACCTCATCCGGTGCTGGGTGTCCTCTTATCACCTTTAAATTCCTTCCTGAAGGTGCATAATTTTGATGAAAACTCTTGTCACTCAATCTGCTCTGAGAAAGAGGAGGACAGATTTGGTAAACAGCTTAGAGAAGAAACTTTTTGGGCCAGCTCCTGGAGAAAGCACTGAAAACAGTATTCGTTACACTGCCACGGGGAGCCAATGTATTTTACATAACCACCCTTCTTGAGAAGATCAGGGGGACAGGTCTTCTCCGAGATTTCAGACACATTTTACAAAATTGGTTAAAACCTCCGCATGGTCAATGTTTCTTCTGAATGTAAAATCAAAGCATTTTAAGCTTTCTTCCACTGTAACTGTTTATGAAACAGTTGTCAGCTGATAGCTTTGTACATGAGCAGCGATGTGCCTGGAAGTCTCACAGACTTGTTTGATGCTCTGGATGGAGTTCACCACTTTTTGCTGATCTCAATGAGCTTCAGCTATGAAGGAGCTGGGCTCCCTGCTCTTGCTCTGTGGACACTGGTTTGAATTTCCAAGTGTCACTGATGCCTTTTCAGACTTAGCAGTGATTTCCAAAGGCAAGGGTAGCAGTGGTGTGGATGTGTTGTATTCCATGATGCTGTCAGAGAAAACTAGTACCTGGGAACACTTGGAGTGGTGGCCTAGTCTGTCCCCTTGCAGAACCAATTTTAGCTGGGACAGATTTTTCCTGACTTCTTCATAAAGAAAGGCTCAAAGGTGTTGAAGGGAAAGTGAGGGATATCTTTGTGCCTGGAGGTTACACTGGTAACTGATCATTACTAAATTGATGATGGGGGAGAGTGATTTCGTCATAGGCCTGACGTTGAAACGTGCGAGCTCTCCTCACTGGGACACAAACGCTGCGCCATCTCAAACCAGCTCTGACTGAAAATCATTCCTTACAAACACCATGGGTCAGGGAGAGTGACATGACATCTTCACTACTTGGAAAGTGGGAAGAATGTCCTGCACACTACTGGAAAGTAATAAGCAATGGCTCCCTGGGGCCACTCACAAATTAACTGGTTTCACTCTTACTACCAAGGCCCAGTTTTGCAAGCTGCTGCATGCAGGCAGCCCTGTGGAACTCAGTAGGTTTGCCTTACGTAGGGCAGAGATATCCATAGCAGCTTTCCTAGAAGGCAAATTCAGTCCCAAGAGAGCAGAACAAGGGGACTGCTCCATTGCCTCAGGAGATGCTGCTATGAAGCAAGTCCCAAGTGTTTGTCATGGAATTGTCCAATATACGCAAACATCACAGGTAAGAAAAAGACATCAAAGTCAGGTTTTCCAGTGATGTTTGAAGTACTCGGGCTGATCTTCATGATCAGTGCCCCAGTCTTGCTGATCACAGGCAACAACACTAAAGTAACATGCTGAAGACAATGGTATAACAGACTGCCTCTCAGCTTCCCTTCAAAATTATTTCCCGATGGCCACCAACAACCAAAGTCTTACTTGAAAAAACAAACAAGACTGTTTAGTTGTACATTATTATCTCATAACTGCTCATTAGACTAGGAAACAAATGCAACAAAGAGAGATTGCATGAGAAGCCGTCTCTGTGGCATCACAGCATGTAAGAGCACAAGGTGAACTTGGAGTGTTCTGATAGTTTGATAACATGAAAAACTGCCATGTAAATCTTGCTGACCTACCTTATTGCAGGATTATGAGCGATTGCAGGATTATGGCAGTACTTTCTTACTGAGAAGAAAAAGATTCGTTTGGGGGGATAATTTATTTTTGAGAATAACACAGTTGTTTGCCTGCCTGCTAGTGCCAGTACCCAGGCAGCACTCCGCAAGAGATTACCATTCACATGGTTTTCATTAACCTGTTTCAACAGAGCAGCATTAACCTCCTCAAATAGGTAACCTTGAGGGCCAAGGCAGAATGTAAACAACTCAGAATGAGATGCTGTTGAGAAATCAAGTGAAACTAACCCCAGCATTGTCGCAGCATTGTTGTTTCTATTTTCCAGATATAGTAGAACCCTTAAGGTTTGTGAAATACTGAAAAAAGAGGAAGCAGTGTTGGCTTGAGAACGAAGCTGTTCTTGTGGTTACAAGTGTTAGGGAGGTTTCTGCAAACAAGGTTCAGTACTCAGCTTTGCCACAGATTTCCGCTAAAGCCACAGCCCATTGACTAGTTCTTCTGCAACACAATCCCTGTTCTGGAAATTGCAAGACATGATGTTTTCTTTGGGTTTGGCGACATGGAAATACCTTTCCATGTCACCAGAAGCATGGGGTGAAAGCACTATGATTTTGTTGGTGTTAAGGGCCTTTAAGAGGGTCAAGGCTCAGGTGTGCCAATGCTTACCTCTTCAGATGAAGGAGATGAGGGCTGACAAGGGCTATGAAACCACATCAAACACGAGGGAGGAAGGAAGGAAATTACAAAAGCAAGTAAAGGTATGAGAAGAAGAGAAAGAAGGGTGGGTAAAGGGCATAAACAGAGGACTTCAGATAAGTGGGGTTAGTTCTTTAAGTGCTCCAGGATGGAGCTTATATGTATCAAGGGTACTTCTTGGCAGCTAGGTGAGGTGGTGGGCTCCAGGGTAGGGCCTGGAAGAAAGATAAGGCTGGACTCCTGCCTGTCTGATGGAAGGAAAGCACAAACATTTAATGAAAAAGCCCTTTATAGAAGTTGGAGTATAAGACCTAACTTGAGCTCGAGTATTGGATTTGTACAAGGGTTACCTGGTGAGTTTGGTTGGTTCAGTCAGCTGCCTGAGGCAGTGGGCAGCTCTTCTTACAAACTGGATGGCCCCTCTGTGGGGAAGGCACCAGACTCCCTTGTACCCTTTTAAATTATATTTGAAGTGGAAGGAACAGGAGAGGGACTATTTGGATGACCTCCACTAACATAACCAGTGAAATTCCTGCAGGGAGGAAGGCCTAGCTTTGTTTAGTCTGAGAGCTGTTAAGGACAGGTATAACAGTGTCCCAAATGAGAAGCTTCAGACTAGGTGTAAGAAAACTAATGTGAATAGATTTATGCCAAGATTATTTAAGTCTTTTTTCTTTGTTTGTTTGTTTGTTTTTTTTTAAATTTCAGTAGAAAGTGCTTTTACCCTATGTTGATTCTACTGAAAAACTACTTATGCATTTTGTCTTGTACTCTCCAGACTTCCCTCCTGCTGATATTGCTTCCTTCCTTGAGCATGCTTCTCTCGCTATGCTGATCCTTTTGATGTCCCCATAAATGTTCACACTTATCTAATTGTTTGAAGGGCTACGGCCTGTAATGTTTATGACAAGGGGATGTTTCCAGCTTCTGAACCCTATTTTGATCTCCCAATAGCACTGGCCTCTCACCCAGTGCTGCTGTGACGAGCTGACACGCCATCGGCTTGCCTACTGAAAATTGCAGTTGCCCTGACCAAAGGTAAGCAATTAGGTGAGCTTAGAGGCACGTAGAGAAAACCGTTAAGATTAGCAAAGGTACGCAACTGTGTGTGTTTACAGCAAGCTGTTAAGAGAGCAGGGTTGCCTTTCTCTCTGCTCTCACACTGTAGCTGTCCTGAGCCTTGCCTCCCTCTGGCTCCCCAACTTTTTATGGAACGGGAAAGCTGTTCCCTTCCTTTCCCATTCCCTGCCCATCTCCCGAAAAACAAACACCTGTGCTTGCAGGAAACTCCAAAAACTTGGAGCAGAGGCCTCCAAGAAACAGCATGTGTTGTGAGGGGAAGCCAGGCTGCCCCGCTACACGGGAAGGCTGCTGCCAGAAGCCGTGATCCTCTCCTTTCCCCTCCTCCTCGGGGCAGCCGGCTTAGCCTCTGTGGCTGCGGGGAGGCCCCGGTACGGCTGCCCCGGTCCAACCGCCGCCGAACCACCGCCGTGCCCGCGGGACCGACCTCGCTGGGCCGAGAGAGGGGGCTCACCGGAGGAAGGGTTGGAAGGAGGGGCCGGCCGCTTCCCGCCCAAGGCCGGGGCCTGCGGAGGGGCCGAGCTGAGGCCGCCTCCCCTCAGCTCGGCCCCTCCACAGGCCGAGGGCGGGCCCGAGGGCCGGGCCGCCTCATATAAGCTGGGCGGCCGCTACCGGCAACACAGCGGCGAACCGTGTCGTGCTACGGGCTTCCTTCGTTCAGCAGCAGCAACTCCCGGCTCTCGTCCTCCGTCCCGCCTTCCCAGAGGCGGTGTGATCTGAGAGGAGCTCCGCGGCTTTCCCTCCCCGTCGCTGCTGTTTCTTCCCCTTCAACTCCCCCCCCCCCCCCCCCCGCCTTCAGCGGGGCGCGGAGGCCATGTTCCCCCCGGACTCCACCTGGAATATCTCCTTCGCCGGCTGCGGCTTCCTGGGGGTCTACCACATCGGGGTAGCCAGCTGCCTGCAGGAGCATGCCCCCTTCCTCGTCGCCAACGCCAGGAAGGTCTACGGCGCCTCAGCCGGGGCGCTCACCGCCACCGCCCTGGTCAGCGGCGCCTGCCTGGGTAAGCGCGGGGCGGGCGGGGGGCCCTCGGCACCGGCGGGCGGCCCTTGGGCGGTGCGGGGTCGGCATGAAGTGCCGGGGCTGTCACGGCGAGGCTAGCCGGCTGCCAGAGCCGAGCCTTCCTTCGGCTCTTCCCTTCCTTCTTACTAATTATTTTAATTACAACAGCATCGGAAGGGGGTGGGGGTGGAAACTGCACTCCGCCTTCCTCCTCGTTCTTCCTAAACGCGTGCGGCGCTTTGTTTTTAAGGCCTTTACCTCAATGTTCCCTTGCCCCGATCCCTCGCAGGTGGCTGCGTGCCTCAGGCTGGGCTCCGAGGGGGTGGCCGAGGCACCTCAGCCCTGGAAGGTGGCGAAAACACCGTCCAAAATAGGCAGCTACCCCGAGGGAAGGTGGGTGGGTGGGTGGTACTGTGTCCTGCAGAGCAGGTGTCCACAGGAGGGATCAGTGCTACCTGTCAAGAAGGTCCCTGATGGTAGGAAGATCACCACAGGGTTTTGACCCCCATCATAGTAACGTGGACTTGTGAGGGCTCGGTTCTTGGGTTTGGCTGGCTTGAATGTGGGTCTGGTGGGGCTGTCGGTGAAGAGAGGAGCTGACCTCTTGCCGTATGGGCACCAGCTCTTAGTGGCTTTGAACAGGAGGCAAAGCGGCTGGAGATGGAGACATCAACCAGCGTGTGTGGATTAGAGTTGAACAGCATCTCCGGGTAGCTAGGAAACATCTCTTTATTCTTTCTTCTCATCTTTATTTCTGGAAAAGGGTTGTTCCTGGGGGTGTAGGGCACTGGGGAATTTTCTTGCACTCTGCAAGAGCTAGATCTTCAGTTAAGCTAGGTATTGTCTCTATTTTCAAGTTACAGAAGAAACCTTAGAAAGTGATCTCTGAAGCAGGCATACAGTGTAGCCTGTCCCTGCTTAGGGCATGTCTGGGGAACAGGTGAAGAGAATAGTGTGTGGTGCCTACTGTTTTTTTGCTGTTTTGAAGCTGTTTGGCATATGGGGGGAAAAGTGAACAAACATGTGCTAGAGTCTGTACTTGGAAGCTTTTCTTTTATCTTGAGAATAGCAAATGCAGAAAAGTATCTTAAACTTGAAAGGAGAATAGGGTGTGAGAGAATTAGGTATATCTATTTAGTCTCAGAGAATTACAAGCCTCTCCTAGGGCCAAGTGAAACCAGAGGTTTTTACTGCTTGAACTCCTCTCACCTTGATCACAGGTGTCTTTCCACAGCACTCCCTGTTCTTTAGGGACAGGTAGAGTTTTGAGATATAGCCTTCACGCAGCCAAAGCTAGCTTTTTCTGTGTAGTTAGGTTTGAAGTTTCCCCCTCCTTAGCATTTTGTTTACAGAAGTGCCAATGAAGTGTAACCATTGCTTCTGGAGCTTAATAGGAAGCTCTTACCAGCTGTTCAAACCCCAGTCTGGGATCTCAAAAGGCTGTAGTCATGCCACAGTGCCAGCTTTTATTGTGGCCAAGGGAAAAGGCCTCCTCTAATCCCTTTTCCTGCAGGCATCCATCTGCTCATAGCTGCCAGGGACTTCATTGCTTTACTTGCTATTGCTTCTGTTGAAGAGGTGGCTGCACAATTAGTTCCCTAACTGGCGGGTCCCTGTGCTACTTGGAGATGTGGCACAAATGTGAAACAGGCTGACACTAGTGCTCAAATCCTTTGACTTACTCAGATGCCATTATAGTGCTGAGCAAGGCTGTTATCATGTCTACCTTGTTCTTGCTATTTATATGTCCAGAATCCATGGTGCGCTGGGCGTTGCCCTTGGGGAGTTACCCAGCCTGGTAGAGAGCTTTCAGTGAATAGGTTCTCCTGCTCCCTAGCAGGTACAGGGGAGGTGTGATAAAGAGCCCTGAGTTAGGGACTACCTTTTAGGCAGCATTCACCTCCCTCCTGAAAGAGGACACACCATGCTGTTCAAAGCCAGCCAAGGCTTGAGTGTTCAAGTTCTGTCTAAAGTTTGACTTCACTAGGGTAGTTTTCTTTTCACTCTGCCTGTGTGGCTGGCACATACCTTGGGTAGAGAGCAGCTTTATGGCAGCAGAGCTGCCTTATGAAAGTAAAAGCAGAGAGGGTGCTTGGCTGGGGCATGGCATTGCTGTACTTCGTCCCTGACGTAAACTCTCCTGCAGTACAGATTCCAAGCCGACGTCCAGGGGTTAGAATGAAATCATAGGGAAGAAGGGGACAGGGCAGAAGATACAGCTGCAGCCTGTACTAGGAGAGCAGTTCATGTTAGTACAGGCTGTTGTAGGATCCCAAGTATCTGTATTTGCTGTGCAACTGGTTTCTATCTGAGAGTAGTGTAAGCCTGTGGGCTTTGAAGCATATGGTAACTGCTACCCTGTGCTGTCTGTTGCCCTGTCCATCAAATTGGCATGCTATATAGTGTCTCTTGATCGATGCCAAGCAGAGAGGAATTCTGCAGAAGCCTTGCTTATTTGGCTTGTGTTTAGATAAGGTTAGTGCCCTCATGCATTTGTACCCAGTTCTGAACTCAGTGAGACTCTATTGTGAAGATAAATACTTCCTGGGGAGGAGTGGAAAAAGCTCTTCCTTTGTGTTTTTCTTTGGTTCTGATCATTTGAGACTCTGATCAGAGAGAACAGAAACTGGACTTTGGGGTGTAAGATCCCACTTAGTTGTTTCTTTTCTAGCTTTTCCTTTTGGCCTTTGTGTTTGTTTAGCTTGCCTTGACGCTGGTCTGTCTCCTCCCTGAATTAAGAGTGTGCTGTCATCATTTGCATATGGCAGTAAGGCTTCACTATGGGCTAATGCTGACCTGAAAGCCCTGATCAAATGATGTGCAAGCTTGAGAGCTAGATCACTGTGGACTTCAAAGGCACATTTGAGAATACCAAATAAAAGAACATTGGGCATCCATATTAGCTAGGCAGAGGACCTTATTTCTAAATAAGTGGACAGGAGGTATTTATGGTCTGATACGACCTCGCCTAGCTCTTCTTAAGCACTTTACCATTAAGTTGTAGGGATCTTGGATTTATTCTCCAGGGCTACAACAGTGGTATTGTCCCATATCTGAAGTGCTCTCTCCAGCTTTGAGGTTATTCTGTTCACTGGCCTGAAAAAGCATTGCTATTTTTCCACTGGAATAGTCTGTGTGGCTATCAAGGTACATTGGGCAAAGTCTTGCGTGTTTAGAAGTTACTTGATTGTGTTTATTGCAGTGTTGAAGCATGAATCACTTCTTGTCCTAAGGGTTTTCTGGGAAGTGGCCTTGTGTCATGTCTGTGTCTTCTCTTGGGGCTGTTGGGAGTCCAGCACACCAGGAAATGCACCTTTATATGCCAAGCAACCAATAAGTTCTTTTGTGCTGGCTCTGCAGTTTCCTCCTCACTTGTACCTCAAATACTGCAGCTTTTCATACACTCTATGTCTGGATTTCTGAGGATGCTTACCTGTCTGAATAAATCCTTAAGTCACTGCACCTGGATGAGTAACACTGGCTTATGTGACATGATGAGACCGTACTTTTTTCAGTCAGGAGTAATGCTAAAAATCAGCCTGTGTTGGATTCTTAAAATTTTAAAACAGAGTAGGGGATATATTTTTGTTAAGGGTCTTGAATCATCTAACTCTGGTGAGTTGTGTGGGATTCGGTGTGCCCGCTTTGGAAGTGTAGTGATCTGAATGAATGATGGGATGTGAACCTCTATTCACTGAAAAGCTGATGCTAAAGTCCCGGACTGTGCTTGTGACTCACAGTTAACCAACAGCATCTCAGTTGTCTGTGTGGCATGTGAATACAGCTCTCAACTGAGCGTGGGTTGGAACTGCTGAATCGCTTCTTTTTTGGGGGGAAGAGGTGGGCTCTGCTGTCAGAGGCAAAGCTGGATATCAAACTGCCATCTGTGGCTGTTAGCTGGTCTCCTAAAGCATGACAATGTCAGCAGAAAAAGATAAAGCAAGCTGAGAGGGTGCTTCTAGTGCTAAGAATAAGTGAAGGAGGCCATATATCTGCTAGATTGAGCAGCATTGTTTGAGCTGTTCTTTGGAGACCCAAATTCTGGGCTGTTACAGGGTTTTAAATTTTTTTAATTTTTTTTAATTTAAATTATTATCTTAGCCAGGACTCTTGTCTCATGTTCCACTTGAGATGGAGTAACTGTTATTTGACATTCAGGTTTGCTTGTCAGCTGTCACCATGTGACCACCAGGAAATGTGCTGCTGAACTGGAGAGACTCTGCATTGAGTAACGAGAAGAAAAACAAACAAGCAAACCCTCTTTTTAATTTTTGAAATTGAGATAATGAACGATAGCAGCATCTTAAATGTTGGGTTCCTGAAATTTGATTATGTGCATGCAAAGGTTTAAGGACTGGTCCCGGAGGTTATTTTCTCTGTGTGTGTGGAGTCCAACACCAAATCCCAGATTGAGAGAGGGAAATAAATCAGCTTAGTCTCTATGGAGTCCTCAGAGCAGTGCCAGTTTACGCTAGCCAAAACGTGAATCGTGAAGCTTATCGTAGGGGAAGTATACGTGATGCTGACTTGTGTGGCTATGTGAAGAGATCTATAGATCTCCTCAGGTACAGGAAGATGCTTCATAGCATCTGTGGCCTTTCAAAGCTCGAGTCCCTCCCTGCACAGGAGGTGGTAATTTGTATCTCCTGAAAAGGCTGTAGCTGGGGAAAAAGTCGCTGAGCTCAGCAGCCCCAGCCCAGTCAATGGAAGGAGAAGCATCTCTATGTACATCCACGGAGACATGGATGTAATTCATGGAGAACCTCCTGGCACTCCCTGGCAGTGGTAAAGCTGCTGCTTCTTTCTCCAATGGACAATAGAAGTGTGTGTCGGGGGGGGGTTGTGTGCTGACATAGTCAGAAACGTTCACTGGCTTGGTGGAGAAGCTGCTGTGCCTGGATCAGTGCCATCAGCGGTCACTGGGCTGCAGACTCAGGTGTCAAAATGAATAAGCTGGTAGCCAAGCAGCTGGAGCACCCTGCGATGCCTTTTGCTGGGAGGGAAGGAACTTGTTTCTGCTGTCTGTAGTAAGAAAGCTCTGGTGAGGAAAGGTGCTCTTGCAGGCATCTCATTGAATGAAGGGAAGTCAAGCTGCCACTTCCGGCAAAAAAACTTAGTCATAGCAAGGCATGTGTTTATTCTTTTGTCATGGTAAGACACAGACAGTAGGCATGCAGAGCAGCTTGGTGCCCAGCCTTGCTCTGTCAGCCGCAGCTGTGCAGTGACACTGGCAACAGCACAAGCAGTATTTGCATGGGCATTCTTCTGGCCCGTAATTTTAGCATCTCTCTTGAACTTGTAGCACGTTCAGCCTGTTCCATTTCTTTCTGCCTCTTATCTCCCAGAACTCTTCAAGGCACCTGCAAGTCCTCCCTATAAAATACAAGAAGTTGTCATTTGTTCTTCAGGGTCCTATATCCAGTTATTGATTATGTTTGAAAGTTTAGTGCTGACAAATCAAAAACCTTCCTCAGATTCCTTGCTCTGCCTTCCAGTTCCAAACTCCTGCTGCTGTAGTGGTTACAGCAGCTCTGCCTGCATGTCCAGTGGGTGATGGTGTTTGCTTCTTGTCTGCCATCCAGCACAGTGGCCTTGGGAGTGACTGTGCTGTGAAGCTAGCCCTCTGTTCACTCTGGGCTTCTCCGTGTTTCCCTTTGTGCCCTACATGAAGCAGGGTTGAAATATTCACTGGCCTGGCCAAAGAGGATTTTCAGCTTTTCGGTACTTGAAGACAACCATGTGAGGGCTGGGGAAATAGTAATTTGGTCAGCATTCCTTCTTTCTGGAGCTGGAAATTCCTAACTCCAGGGTCTTTGCAAAAGCTCAGAGATCTCTTACTCCAAGGAGCAGTGAGAGCGGGTGACTCCCGTCCATCTTGCTCTCTGTGAGGCAAACCCCTTTGCTGGTTGGATTCCAAACTGGCCACCCCTTTTCCGTTGAATCCTCTGCACTTCTTCACTTCTGTTGCCCAGTTTTAATACTCAGCCTCCTTCTTTCTGGGACTTGAGGTGAGAGTCAGGATGTGCCTTCAAGAAACTAAATGTGTCTTTGTCCTTGGGAAAAGGCAGAATGTGGAAGTGATAGGTTCTGGGGCAGTAGAAGTCCCTTCCAAGGAGCTCATACAAGGGAGGGAACTGGTGAGCCTGGGAGCGTAGAAAAGGTGCTGGAGATGATTGTAGCTCTGCCTGTTTTAGCTACAAAGGCCAGAGCAAGGGAGGAGAGAGTTTGGCACTTGTGATACAATAGCTGCTTGTGACAGGCCTGGTCCTGTCCCTGGGGTTGTGCTGATTGGCGGCACAGTGTGTTTCGGAGAGCTGCCCTCAGAGTTCCTGGAGAAAGGGACTCAGAACAAGCCAAGCTCCATGCAATCCCAGTGGTGATGAGTCTGGGCAGGCAGCGAACACTTTGTTCTTGGTGCTTGGGGTATGTCAGCTGTGGATGCTGTTAGTTTTAGTACAACCCAGGCTTTGGGCCGCCCTCTGGTGCTTGCACAGAACTGAGTGTGATGCTTCCTGGTGCAGATAAAGGCCAAATCTACATTGATGGCTTCTGGCTGACAAGTCCTCTGGAATTGGCAAGCTTCATGAAGTGTCTTCTGCAGCTGTTTCCTAGGCTTTTGGTTATGCTCTGCTTGGAGGATCTCTTCTGAGAATTAGCCTCTCTCTTCCTCTTCCTACACTGCAGTTTGTTTGGATGGGTACTGGTTTTGGAAGCCTTTTGGGTTAGGATTTAAAGGATTGAGTACCCTTTAAGACTTGGAGGCTCTGGCAGTGTCTCTGAGCTGCCACTCCTGTGGATTATCTAGTTTAGCATCCTGAAGTAGAGAAGGCGGCATCTGAGGGTGTAAATGAACAGGGGTGCCTATTAATTACAAGAACTGCTCTTGCTGGCTTTGTTGAACACTGCTGATTCAGGGCTAGACCTGGCAAGAAAGGTACTCCAGTGTATCATGGAGACAGGGCGTGGATTCAGGCTGCCATAGTTAATTTCATGCATGGAGAAAGTTAGAGCCTTTTTTGAGAATGTTACATTGATTTATCTAGCCCAGTGTTCTTATAGTGGGATTGGTAAAGACTTCTTTATATGAACAAACTAACCGTTTAACTATTAGCTATATTATATATAGTAGCTATACACTATATAACTACACTACTGCACACAGAAGAGTTGATCCTGTGTGTGAGCTTCAGGTAGACATTGCAGCTCTCCTTGCTTGTGCACTGCTCAGCTTTGCAGGAAGGGTTGAGCAGAGGCTCTTCCCTTGCAGAGGTCTGTGCAACCCTCTGTGAGCAGCTCCCGTCCTGCTCATGTGGATGCTTTCAGAACCAAAGTCATCTTTATGCCCAAGAGTTGTAGTTCGGGGACTGTTGCTGACGTCCATGAAGAAAGGTAATCCAGATATTCTTGTGTCATGGCTCCCAAGGAATGCAGTCTGCCTTGTGTGCTCTGACTGAAGATCCTTCCCAAATAAGCCTCATCATCAAAATGAGATTCCTTCTAGAACAAAACACCTGAGCCTCTTCCGAGGACTGCTTTGGAACGAAGCTTCTCATCCTTGGTTCCTTGCTGGTGGCAGGCTCTGCTCATGCCATGGCTCCTGGGGAAAAGTTCAAGGGTGTAAGGTGACACTTAACACACCCGTGTGAGATGGAAGGGCAAAGCGGGCACAGCAAGCAGCATGCTCAGAGGTGCACAGGGAGGTGCTTGGCATGGATCGGAGCAGTTGGCTAGCTGTGCAAGCACGAGGGAGCTGGGCACGATGCAGGCTGAGGGCCAGGGGAGGATGGCAGAGCTATTCCTTTCATTCTGTGCCAGGGTGAGACAGTGTTGTAGCAGCCACGCAAGTGTGCAGTGATAAAGGGTAGGGTAGAAGGGAGAAGGCTGCTCTTTTCTGCATGACAGTCAGCTGTGTCTCTGGTAAGGTCCCTGGTGGCATCTCTGGTGAACACAAAACAACTGTCACCTGCAAGCACGCAGGAGAGTATTTAGCAGGTGTTAGACTGAAAGCCACCAAAAGCTGTGTGTGGGCCTTGCTTTGGTGTTGGTGAGCCAGCTGAGGGTAATGGCTAGTGTGCAATGGGGCTGAAGTGATGCTGGCATGGCAGCTATTTCTTCAGGCTCTGGAAACAGAAAATGATGACTGCTCACTCCACTTTGTCTTCATCAGTCTGTGATGCAAGCGCCTGGCAAAGGTATCAGCTGCCCCGTAGCACTGGTCTCTCTTCCTCCAAAGCATCTTAGCTCTAGTGATACCTCCACTGTGAAGTGGAAACTGTGCTCTTTCTCTAGGTGTGTAGTGCCATCCTGCAAGCTGCCCCTGAGAAATGAGTACGCTCATTTGTGGGTGTGATCCTTCTGCACCAGTTTTTGTTCAGAATAACAACCACCGGAGGTTTTGTGTTAGTGTTTTTCACATGGATGAATAAAGCAAGAGTTCAATGCGGTTCCACTTCTGCCTCTGTATAGGGCAGAGTTAAAAGGCAATTTTGCATTGTTACATGTTTTTTGGTCTGTTTCTCCTCTCCACTAGATTTTTCTTGCTGAGTACTGGATTCTAAAAAGTGACCCAAAACCCAGCATTGCTGTACCTCGGAGCGACCTTCTCTTACTCTGTCAACTCCCTTTTCTTGTCATCCCATGCAGTTTGAGTTGCAGTGTAGCATGGACAGGGACTTTCAGTACAGCTTGCAACTTTTCATGTCCTGAGCAACTCTTCCTTTCCGTGTGCTGTTATACCGTTTAATTTCTGCTTAACGCAGTGAGCAGAAATGCAGCATTAAGCCCCGTATTAGGGAATTACAGTGGAGAAAGATTAGGCTAGTGGGGATTGCTGTTGTGGTTGTGACAGAGACAGACCCTGGCTGCTGCATGAACTGAGCTGCCTCTTGGCATTCCTATTGATTGTTTCGCAGTAGCAGCTGCACTGTTTTCTGATTTGTGTCGCAAGAGTAAACACTCCGGTCCTGGCCGCAGAAACAAAGCAGGCCTCAGCTTGCAGAACAGCAGTCGCCTGGTGAGGCTTTGGTGGGCCAACACTAACAGTAAGTCCAGCACAAAGGTTTAGCTTAGAGACATAATCGAGCCTGACAGCTCTTGTGACCATTCTCCCAAAGCCTCTGCTTCTGTACAAAGCAGAGCAACCTGCCTTGAGGTGAGAGGGGGTATGAGCTGTGTGTCTGCAGGAGGGTCCTACCCTGTAGGTACCAGAGGGTGGACAGGCAGGCAACAGTCACCGTGGGCTGCCTGGTGAGCTGCTCTGTGTAAGAGGGAAAAACAGGGCAACTTTAAAGCAGATCTTCTCTTTATGCTCCCCTCATCCAGGACATGGTAGTAGTTCTGGTACATCTATTAACTGGTATCTGGAGCACACAAATTAGCCATCTCTTTTGGCTCAAAGGGGAAAAATAGCTCCTTTTGGTTTGGCTTTATTTGAACAGATAAAGTGACCAACAGCTATTTGCCTTTTTTTCCCCAAGTTTTCTTGAAATATACAAGTAAACATCTTGGGGACAAACATATTAAGAGGGAGGCTTCTGGCTGTGAAGTACTTTCAGGTGATCTGGATTTACCTAGCTCACCTGCTGCAGGCTGGATCTTGGCACTGCTTGTGTCTAGACTTCGCAATGTTGAGCACTGAGGATCTGAGCCAGAAAGTGTTGTGGGCTGAGCCCTTCCTTCGGCTTCTGCTTCTGGCTGCAAGAGCTGGCCCTACTTGAAAAGCTGTCTCTTCCTCTCACTGTTTCCACCTGCTCCACCTGTAAGGTCAGAATAGATGTTGCTTCCTGTAGCCTGATAGGGATCTTCAGGAGTGACTCCAATAGGGTACGTATCAGTCCCCCTCACTCTTGAGCAAAGGGGGAGAATGACCCTTATTTAACAGCCAGTGGTCAGGCTTTCTAAAAAGTCGCCTTTGCAAAATCACTTGCTTGTTGAGCTCGGGTTGAATCCCTGCTCAGAGCCCCTGATGGGAAGGGTTACCTGCCACAGGACACAGCTGATCAAGCAGTAGGGCTGCCTGAAGACTGAGTTGGGGGTGTGTTGTTGGGGTGGGGGTGTGGGGAGGGAATCGTGTTTGCTATTTATGTATCTCTTATCTGGAGTCAAGTCAGATGAGCTGTTTATTATCTGATGGCAAAATAGTAGGAGAGAAGAACTGAGTGGAAACCTTAAAAAAAACAAAAACAAAAAAAAAAAACCCCACGAAATGTATATGCCTCAGAACAACAAAAATTAGGGAAGTCCCAGAAGAACAGCTTGTTTTGGTACATGGTGTTTCTCAATATTACTGGCTTACAGGAAGATGCGTACAGATGTGAGAAGAATCGGTGCCTATAGAGGCTCCGCTGCTAGCTGCCATCCCCCAGCCTCAAATATTTTAAAAATGTGCATTTTTTCTTTGTATTTAAATAGTGGGAGTTATACAACTTCTGCCAAGTGAGGGATAGATATCTTTTGCACACCCAGTGCTTTTAGGCTTCTATCTACAGGGGCAGATCATAAGACACTTAATTTCCTGCTGGCATCAATTTGTCTTTGGGTGCCCCCTTTGACATCCATCCAGCCTCACTGATAGGCAGTCAGAGAACATCTTGGGTCATGTTCCCATTCAGCACAAGTCGGCCTTTGTTCAGCTTAGCTCAGCTGAAGATCTGTCTGGTTCTTGTTGACTTGGGACATCGAGTGGAAACCAGGTTGCTTCAGCCTGAGTGTGGGAAGAGGGGCAGAAGTCCAGCCAAGCAGTGGAATCTTTCACAAACTGAGGTTACTGCCCACAAGAATTGGGGTTGTCCTTGGGTCACTGGTGCATTGCTATACGCTGCTCTTTGGGGTGAACAAATGGGCCCTTTCTGGTGGTGTAAGCTACCTATGAGGAAGCATCCAGTAAAGTTCTTTGTTTAATTATTTTCTAGATGTCAGCTTGCAAACTGTTGTTTCGGTGCCTCTTGTTTACAGCTTTATCTTTTTGGGCTGGTGACAGGACTGTTATAATTAGGACTGTATAATCTCCTAGGAGAGGGCAGGCAGGCAGAGTATGCCTGTTGCTTACTCTCAGTATTCAGAGAAGAGGCAGGTGCAGGACCTCTGTGTGCTGAGCTGGAGCAACTTGGGCATTTGTGCCCAAGAAGAACACAGGACAGCTCTCCCAAAAACCATCACTAGAGACTAGCTTTTAACTATAAACAGGAACAGCTGAAATAGCAAGGGAGAGGTAACCCAGCTAAATCAACCTTGAGGGAGATCATGCTAGTAAAATCCTTCCGACTCATCCAATTCCTAAATGCAGATCTGGACTGGGATCTACCAACGGGAAACACAAGAACTCCGGTGATGCTCAGCAACTATCTGAGTTCAAAGAAAAGTGTGAAGATTGTAGCTGGGGACTCTTGTAGGGAGCATCTGTGTTGAGCATCACAAGCATATTGCTTCAACAGAGAGCTAAGCAGAACTCAGGCAGCTCCAAAATGAGGTCCTTGGTTATGGTACACAGGAGCTGGCTCCTGTCCTGAAAATTGTGCAGTCAAAATAGCTCGGTCATGCCATCCCAAAGTAACAAGGCATCGGGCTCTCCAGGTACTGGAGGAATGTCAAAATGCACCTGGACTTCCTTCTGCTGGCGGGCTTTCTTTCAAAGCTTTTGGTATTGATGTGTCCGGCCAGTCTGGAGCCTTCTCTGGGCAATGGGACTGAGGAGAGAGCAGCAGTGCCTTGCGTATCGCTGATGTCTAGGAAGGAGTCTGAGTTCTGGCTTGTGCTGAGTGAGAAGCAGGATTAGCAGGGATCTGCACAGTTCCCTTCCTGCTCCATTTGTCCAGGAGAGGTATGGCATCTGCAGTCTGGGGTGTGACCTCTCTGCTGGTGCCTCCTACCAGCAGGGAGAGGGGACATCTTCTGTTCTCCATTGCTTTTGGAGAACCTTTCCTTTAAGCTTGCATCCTGTTTACTGCTGCACGAGCCAGGGAGCAGGAATGTCCCTGGCGCAGGGGGTGATCTTTGTGCCGATGTGGAGCTTTTCCAGAAGGAGCTGCAGTGTCATGGGTGAGCCACAGTCACAGGAGCTGCTGGGTGGAATGTCCAGAATGCCCCTCTCCCTCTTCAGCCTGCTCTCCTCCTATTTTTATTTGTATCTTAGGCTTTTTTTTTTTTTTCCACTTGAAATATTTTATGGGTCAACTGTCCTTTTGCTGGCTGGCAAATGGATGTCAATGTGATCTGATATCAACAGGTGAGCATCACGGTGCCCTTGGCGCAAAAGCCCTGCTGCTGAAGATGTGCGTCTAAAGAGGTCCTTCTTCCCCATGCATCACCCCTCCTCCTGTAGGGTGTTTAACCTTTGCAAGGGTCCTTATGTTTGTGCATTCCACAGGCTTGAAGTAGCCTTTTCTGTTTCATCTCAGAGCTCTTAGCTGCGGTTAGGGGTCTTCCCAGTGGCCCGGCTAACATCAGTTTTAGATGATGGGTCTTCAGCTTGTCTCCTCTTCCAGAGCAGAGTAGCAGTAGGCTGCTGTGGCTGGAGATGTTTCTATACAGTTATAAATAGCACATGCTGCTTGAATGCTTTTCAGGTTAGAGAATGGTAGTTTAGGGGATGCAAGGCAGTAGAGACTTAGATACTGGGTTATTTTGGAGTTGAGCATGACTGGTGGGGGTGAAAGCCAGTTCTTTAAGGGAACAGTCTTGCTGTGTCAATAAGCTAATGTGAAGCTGGCTTAACATTAGCTTAAAAATTAAATGCAAACTAGCAGCTGCCTTCAGGTCTTTTCCCATTGGTAACAGTAACTTGCCCCTGGTAGCTGATGCAGAAGAATCATGGGATGAACCAGCAGAGGTGGAGCAGCTGGCCGCCTTGTCTGGCAAGGGACACGTTGGGGTGTTTCAGGACACAACTGTCTGATGCTTCTTTGCGTCATCACAACTGAAATTCAGATAAGGACAATGGCCCTGCAGTACTCAGGTTCATATATAACACCACCCACTGCGGCAGTGGTGGGGGCAGGGAAGGAGGGAGATATGGCTTTTCTAATGAAAATGGAATAATCCACATATTAATATAATTTTTAGAGAAATATTGGCTTAGTAAATCTGTGTAGGGAGAAGTGTTGAATTAATTGGTTGGTGGGAGAAGAATGAAATGTTTTCCCAACAACCAATACCAGCTATTAGGGACTGTCTCTGCCCCTCGGTACGTACTTCAATAAAGGAAGAGGAACTTAATTTAGCTTTTTCCTGTGACCCTGTGTCCTGAGTCACCCGATCCATCAAAAACCATGGGAAACTTCTGTGGACTGGAATTGGCACTGGACTAGTCCTAGTAATAATTGACAGCTTATGGCTGACCTCTGCAGAACTTCTCTCTTGACCACCCCTCATTCAGCTGCTCCTTCTGGCAGTCTGTGAACAGAATTTGAGCTGGTTTTCCTGGAATAGCACCTCTGGTAGTAACAGGATTAAAACACTCTCACCTCTTCTCTCTCCTCCCAAATGTATTTCCAAGAGGGCTTTTCATCTGTCACAGATCTAACTACGTAAACCCGACTCCTTTGGCTGAACCCTCAGCTAGCCTTATTTCCAGGAAAGGTGGTGGTGCTGCAGATCACCCTGTCCTCGTCTCTCCCACAGAGCTCTTCTGCGTTCAGCTTCGATGCAAATGAGCCAGCAAGTCCAACAGAATCACAGGTGCCCTTACACTGAAATACCTCAGAAGCTCCTGTGTGTGTGTGCATGTATGCACACGTGTATTAAAAAACTCCAAACAACAAATACCCAGAAAGTACTCAAAGAATGAAATTGCTAATTAGCAGCAATTCTTATTTCATCCTCTGTTCTTCGCTGTCCTCCCACCCCACTTGGCTGTGAAATGGTGATAGAGCAGCTACAAGTGAAGTCTTCCTTCAAATGCTGACGGTCTTTTTCCTGGCATAGTTGGGACTTCGCTGTTTTGTTTTTCTTAAGCAACTTCCAGCTCCTGCTGTAGCTCAAAAAAATCATAAGCTCAATTTAATTGCAGTCGTTTTCAGTATTGCTGTCAAATCTTTCTGCACGCTGAGATGCCAAGTCTGAAAGCATTGTTCTCTAAGCCCCATCTCTTGGGTGGCACAGACACCCCAACCCACCCACCCCCTCCAGCATGGGCTTTGCACACAGGCTATCTCCCCATGGCTGCACGCTCAACACCCACCCTCCCACTGGGGTTTTCAGCACTCCAGACAGTGGAGTTTCCTGGGGTTGTGTGGATAAGGTGCTGGGCTGGGCTTCATTCAGTTTTCAGCTCTGTTGCAGTTCTTTGTGTGTCTTTCTTGGGTGGCACAGACCCCCCAACCCACCCACCCCCTCCAGCATGGGCTTTGCACACAGGCTATCTCCCCATGGCTGCACGCTCAACACCCACCCTCCCACTGGGGTTTTCAGCACTCCAGACAGTGGAGTTTCCTGGGGTTGTGTGGATAAGGTGCTGGGCTGGGCTTCATTCAGTTTTCAGCTCTGTTGCAGTTCTTTGTGTGTCTTTCTTCCCCTTGTCAGATGTGAAGGCATCTTAGGGAACGTTATGAGTGCTAATGTCATGGTGCTGATAAAATGTAATTTCTGTGAGGGCGACTTCCTTCATGTTGGGAAGATGTTGAACCATGTGGCTACTATCTGGAACAGGCTGGGCTCAATGGCTTACTGCTAATTGAGTAAGTAAGATCAGAATTAGACTGCTAAACATTGCTCTAGGACAGAGCAAAAGACTGGGATTATAGTGCTAAAAATTGCTTCAGAGGGGGTAACTTGGATTTTCTGCTAAGTTGCTACCTCACAGTGCCTAAAATCCTGACCCCAGAGTCTGTGGTCATGTTCAAGGGTCTAGTTCTATGCGTGCTTGAGCTGCTGATCTTGATGGGTTTCCTAAGCACAGAATCACATTCCCAGGCTGTGTTGGTGGAAAACATGTTGCTGGCACACGTGTATTGCAAAAGACTGGGATGTGTCAACATAGCTTTGAGGGTGGTGTTGCTCTTATCTCCATTATATTTATTAACCTGGGTCTAACTTGGATGCTTTCATTCTGCTACCTCCTTTCTGTGATTGCAAGACTGGGTGGGAGAGCAAAATGGAGGGATTTCCAGTTGGCTTGAACTGATAGTCTTTCATTTTTCTCCGAGAACTGAACTTTTAGTCATTCATAGGGTTGAGGTGTAGACTTTAAGGGTCTATTTGAAGTACACGATCAGAATTAAAGCTAAATTTCACTTAATGTTGCTGCTGTTGATCTTCACTTTCGTTAATGTCCCCACAGCTCACTCATGGTTGGGAGCTCTGAATCATAGGGTTTTTTCAGTCTCTTAACATGTTTTTTCCCCCAAGGAGAGGCTACATTTGAAAGTTAATTAGTTTCCTCATAAATGTGGCAGTCAATAAAACTTGATTGGAGAGAAGTCTTGATTTGTGAAAGCATGCCTCTCTTGTCCTGGTTTCTTTAATTATTCCCCTCACATTCTTCTTGTGTATGTTCCAAATGCCCCTGGGAGTGCAGCGGTTGGGTGGTGCTTACAGGAACTGTTGTCTGTATCTCACCATGGCTAGGAGATGTGTGTGAAAGCCGCAGACAGTGTGTGTAAAGGGCAGCATGTGGGTGCTGAGGGTTTGGCGTGGGTTGATGTTTTTGGTTTGTTTTCTCCCATCCCTCCTTTCCCACTGGCGAGCTCTGATGCTTTTGCCAGTTTGGGCTCCTAGTGACCGTGAGATAATGGGCTTAGCAGATGCCTTCCCTTCTGTGCGGATAGGATGTCTCCTCTCCTCCAAACTCAGCTGTGTCACTGTGTGAAAGGGCGAAGCAGGCATGCCTTCCTGAGTCCTGCTTGCCATTGGGGCCTAGTGTACTGCAGTGGAATCTGACACAGAAGGGATGGGACACCAAAGACTCTGCAGGTGGCACTAAGTCACTGATTCCTTAATGTAGTATGCTGTCTGTCTTGTTGACGTTGAGAAGTCACTGACATCGCAGCAGAGCTGAGATCGCTAAGCTGGAAAGCACCAGCATTCCTGTTTATTGGCACTTTTGCTTCCAGGCAAATGACTTTATTTTTTATGTGAGGAAAAAGACGATGTTTACTAGAAAAGTTTTAGTGAAAGATGTTTTGAAGTGGATTTAGTTAAAAACTCAAAGCTGTTAAAGCATCTCCCTTGTTTTCTTTGTTAGTCTGTGTTTTTACCAGCCCTGCTTTGGCCAGTGAAACAGGATCTAAGAAAAAGTGTGAGGCCTTAGCCGGATGTGTGCGATCTTCCTTAACTGTATAAAACATATATAAGATGAGGGTGGCTCTTTGCAATGGAGGAGTGCGAGGGTCAAGACAGCAAACTTCCATGACTTCTCTAACACTGCCCGTAGTAGTCTCTTATCTTGAGTTATATGTATATATCAACCAGTGGGGAGAAACCTCTGAGTAAAGCTGTGAATGAGGCTTTCTGTGCCTGATTTTGTGCAGGAGAAATCTGGTTTTGCAAGGATTTCATGGTGCATTTTTCTTTCTCTTGTTGCAGGTGAGGCTGGCGCCAGCATTATTCGAGTGTCAAAAGAAGCCCGGAAGAGGTTCTTAGGCCCACTCCACCCATCTTTCAACTTGGTGAAGACCATTCGGATCTGCCTGTCCAAGACTGTGCCAGAGAATGGGCATGAGGTTGCAGCAGGACGTTTGGGTATTTCCCTGACGCGGGTTTCTGATGGAGAAAACGTGATACTGTCAGACTTCAATTCCAAGGAAGAGCTGATCCAGGTGAATGGAAACTTGCTGCGCAGGGCTAGGCAGGAACTGCAAGCAGTTTTGTTTTGCCTTGTTCTCATTGTCAGCGCATGCCAGCATGGTGTTCTGAGAAGAGTAATAAGTTTGGTAAGCTTTGATCTGCCTCTCATGTTCCGGATCTCTTTCTCTCTCAGGCCTGTGTCTGCAGCACCTTTATACCTGTCTACTGTGGGCTGATACCTCCAACCTTGCGTGGAGTGGTAAGTAAGACTCTTAAGATGCTGCTTCATTAAATCATGCACTAATGAATAAGAAGAGGGAAATGCTGGTACTCCATTTTGGCAGTCTTATTGCCTGTCTGATGGCAACACTAAGCCTGAAGAGGCATGAGAAATTCCCAAATAAACAACTTCCAGCAGTGAATGTGCCTTCTTTCTGCTGCTGCCTATAAATGCTGGCTATAAATGTCCGGAAGACTAGAGGATTTAACATGATAGTAATATATAGCAATCTGGACAACTGCTGGCTGATGTAGCAGATAGTTCTTCTGGCTGCTTAGCCCAGCACTTTCCATCACTGAGGCTCCAACCCTCTGCATGTGGAAAGAACTTAGGTCCGGGATAGAAATAATGAGTGTAGTCCCTCTCCCACATACCTAAACGCTTTCTGTGGGGTTTTAACTATTGGTGCTGATACCAGACCTCTTTTCCGTGGAGTTCTTCCTGACCTTCCTCTGAGAATAATGTTCTGCTGCCTGCAAGAGCTTTCTTTAATATCCTGTCCAAGGCTGTCCAGAACCATTTCTCTCTTCTGTGTTTGCATGTTAGAAATGAAAATGCTGGAGCATCTCTCAATATTGCAGTCATGCTTAAGGGCCACAGTTGAGTTGGACTCCCCTTGTGCTCTGTAGATTAATGTACACATTAAAAGGCAGTTTGTTTTCAAACTAAATAGTCAAAAGGGAGAGGGAGGACTGCTATTAATGTATGTGTGCCCTGGTTTTCCATAAGTAACCTGACCAAGATGCCTCAGTCTGTCAGACCAGAGCATCAAATCTGCTCCCACTACTACCTGTGTCCTGAAACTGAGGTCAGTTGGCTGGTTTTGTCTTGTGCAAGCATGTTGGGTAGGGAAATGACCTAGAAGAAATGTCCAATGTCCAACTCTTCAGAGAAGTGACAGAATCAGTAATGGTTTGACATTTGCTTATCAATTGGAGGCAGGGTTTTTGTCCCACAGCTAGTGGGAGCATAGCAGTGGCTCTTGCCTGACACCTCTTTGGGGCCAGTTGAGGTCTGTGTGAATCAGGCAAAATCTCAAAATTCCAAAGCTGTGTACAGCATGAGGCTTTCTGGAATGTGCAGCTGCCCTGGCACTCTGAGGGATGACTCCTCATGTCAAGATTCCTCATGGGGAAAGGTGGGGAGGGAATAGATGAGATGAAGAAATTCATTCCTACCTCTTCCCCAGAAAATCATGGCCCTTTCTGTTTCTGAAGGGGAGAGCTGGCAAGGGGAGAGGTTAAGTCAGATTGAGTATGAGCCCAGCAAAAGGCTTGAAAAAGGACTGCATGGTTTCTAGCGCGCCTTTGATTATTGTATGTATCACAGGACAGACTGACAGGCCTGGCATGAGGACCAGTTTTCAGGGCAATACAATTGCGTGCAAGGTGTAAAACCCATATTCTGTCTTCCTCCTAATCTTCTTTCAGTGTTCATGTCTCTAAGCTCTGGTAGCCCCATGGAATGGATGATGAAGATGGGTGGGAGGAGGAAAAAAGGAATTCTCAAATACAGAGAAATTGAAGGGTTGATAACTGATCTGTCAACACACACTTTTGCCATGAACTATCTGTGGCACATGGGTGAGATGAACTCCTAACAAGGGTAAAAAAGCAAATTGACAGCTCACAAGTGAGGGGCCCCGTGGAGGACACAATAAGGGATGCAACTGGGCACCCCAGAAATTACCTCAGTCCGTGAACCATTGCCAAAAGCTGCTGCTCACACCTGCAGGCAGCTGGGGGCTCCAGCCCGTGGCTCTGCACTCTTAGGGGCTTTCCAGGAGGTTGGAGAGAGGTTGGGCTTCTTTCCTGGAGGTTCAGGCAAATCCAAAGAAGTGGCAGTTGATACTGAGTAAGGAATGGTACTTGCCATCACCTGCAGAACCAGGGAGTGGGGTTTCCACGTGTATTCCTAGATCTCCATGCAGTGAGAAGAAGACTTTGCCTGTCAGCCTTATTGTAGTTAAGGCTTCTTCCTAATGGCATCCGTGCACTTGTGCTGCCACCCTCAGGGAACCCTATGTTTCTGCATCCTTACTGCAAAACTATTGTCTTAGCTAAGTGGCCAAAACGCTTACCTCCATCTTCTTCAAACGAAGCGTGTGCCGCCTGCTTTGCTCTGTCCTCTTCCCACTCATCCCGTCATCATCTCATCCTTGCAGAGGGAGTTGGCCAGACATCTCTAACTCTAGCTGTGACTGGTCTGGCTTTCAGTGGAGCAGCTTGGGGCAGATGATGACAATGCCAGTTTGCTGTGGTTGATTTTGGTTTAGGGAAGACTGATGCCCGCTTTAGAAGGGAGTGAGGGTTCAATTGATTTTTGGCACCTCTGTCTAGAAAACACTAGGAACACTCAGCACCCCAAGAGGGTGTACTTCTTGAGTTTAATCTATCCCATCCTTCCACTTTCTTTGCTGCCCAAACCCAGGTGGTGCAGGAGTCTCTACGTGTGTTTTGATACTGTGTTTGGTGAACAAGGCCTGATGTGATGACAATATGCCTTGTGCTACAAGTTAGTGCTGCTGTAGCCTACAACTGTACCTACAAACCATTTCCCTTGAATGTGTAGGCTATATGCAAAGGTAGTCTCGAGATTTAGTTTGCCCCAAAGAAACCCACTGTGCAGTCCACTCTGACCCTGCCTCCTCAATGGAAACTGGATTCCTATAGCTGAATTTGATTGCTTTCAGCCCAAAAGTCTATGAACTGTTCACCAGGCTCAGAGGAGCTGCTTGAAGAGGTCTCTGCCTGTCTGCCATCCAGAGCAAGAGAGAACAAAGTGCAATGTGCCCTCCAGGCAAAGCACCCAGCATTTTTCTAGACATTGTGCAGCAAAAGACTGCTGTCAGTGGTCAGCCTACTTGTGAAGGCAAAGCATGATCCTCTTCTGATCAGCATTTCCATGCTCTGCCCGAGTTCAGTCTCTGCCGGCTCAGCTCCTAACCCAGCAGAGAGCTGAAAGATGTTACAGCTGCTGCTTATGGGGATATGTAGCTCCTGTATGATGATTTGTTTTGAATGCATCCAAAGGGAAGGGTTCCAGGCAGCAAGTGGCAAGATCGACCTTGATACGAAATCAGCAAGACTCTCCTGTAACTGAGGTTCACAAGAGCTTGAGTTGTTGTTCTGCAAAGTCTTAAACTTGCTGCTCTTTTGGCTTGACCAACATCACCTTCCTTTTATCTTCTACATGTTGCTTGCTCTGCCAAAGGCCTGTGATAGGGATTGTCTTGCTCAGCTCCTTGTGCAATTATGGTACTGCAACAAATGCTTTGAATTGAGTATATGCTACTGGAGTTGCCCTTCTGCAAGGGTAACGCAAATGTGTTTATGGTACGTAGGTACAGAACGTCCTCTGATAAGAGGGTACATGTTAGGAGCAAACCCCAAGTCCCTCGTTCTCTGTTATCACACCACAGCAAGTAGATTCCAAATGTGTATGCATGTGTTGGTATTGCTGCTTGATAAGCCTGCTAGCAACAAATCATGTGGTTTTACTCTTAGGTAACAATGCTTCTGCCCGTGGGGACTTGTGTCTGAGCATATTTGTTTTAAACACAAGTGAAAAATGGCACAAAGTCACAGTGTGACAGCTTAGATCAGTGCTAATTTGCACTGCAGGTGGTCGTTGGTGTGTCATATTATTTAATTGGACAGCAGTCAAACCCCATGGGTGTAAGTCAGCAGTCGCACAAGAGAATAGGCCTTTCTTATTGAACAATTGTGATCAACACACTTTACCGTAAGGAAGAAAGGTTCATAGCAAAAGATTATAGACAACACAGCTGTGCTATCCCTGGTTTTGACTCCTTCAGTGCTGGTGGATGTACTCCATTCTGTTCCCAAGCTGTTGGCAAAAATATGAACAGTGACACAGTACAAAAGCCATTTGATCAGTTACAAGAATGAAAAGTTCTTCATTTGTCTTGATTTCAGAGATACGTTGATGGAGGGATTTCTGACAACTTGCCCCGATATGAGCTGAAGAATACAATCACGGTGTCTCCATTCTCAGGAGAGAGCGATATCTGTCCACGGGATGATTCCACAAACATGCATGAGCTGAGAGTCACCAATACAAGCATCCAGTTCAACCTTCGCAACCTCTACCGCCTCTCAAAGGCCCTGTTTCCTCCGGAGCCGCAGGTGAGTCTCCTGGCAGCACCAGAAGTTGGGGACAGTAGACAGGTCCTGGCTATACTGTGCACTTTGGCAGAACAAGATTCCAGACACTGTTAGTTTTGTATCTCTTTGTCTGGTTTTTAACCTTGACATTATGAACCCAGTGACTTGGAAAGCCTTGACCATCTGCACAAGGTTGTACAGGTGGCTTGGTTTTCTTTTGCTACTGGGAGATCTGGAATTTAGGTGGTAGGAGTTGCTTGGAAAGCATTCCCATGTTGTTCTCTCTAGAGTGGTGTTTGCCAGGAAGCCAGGCTCACTTGTAAACACGGATGTATTAACCATCAGAACCAATGTGCTCTTGAGTGTTCTAAGGTGTCAGGATGGAGCTGCCAGCTTGCAGCAGTGACTGTCTCTTAAAAAGTGCAGATAGAGCAGGTGGCACTGCAAACAGCTTTGCATGCTTCTGAGCAAATGAAGCTTCAGATAGACCCGGCGTTTGGGCATAAGCATGCATTCATGTGCTGAATTACTTGGACAAGCTTTTTCCTGCCCCCCTCTAGTGTTAGCTGGCTTTATCTGCAAATGCAATGGCCTTTCCTGGCATCTGCTGGGAAGTATTCTGGGCTGCTTGTCAGAGTGACTCGCTGAAGACTGCCTGCCGCGGCATCAGCCGTAGGTGAGGAAATGAGGTGGCTGCAACTCTAAGCCTGTACTTAAGTAGGATTCCAAGTGTCCCAATCTGATTTATCCTGTGACTCCTGTCCCCAGTGTATTCATGTTATACCTCCCGTTCTTGCTCAAAGCCTGGGAAGAGCTGGCAAGGATGAAACTTGTCCTTGGGGTAGCTTAGGAGTTAGGAGAATTCCTCTAAAGCCAGCATTGAGCTGGGTGTTTGCTCTGCTCAGCCAGACAATCTCCAAATTACATGTTCTTGCCTTCCTCTGCCCCCAGGTGCTGCGGGATATGTGCAAGCAGGGCTATCGGGATGCACTGCACTTCCTGAAGAAGAATGGTAAGGAACTGGGTGTTTTTAAGCTGCGCTGATTTGCCTCTTTTGTGCCAGGCTTGGTGGCTTGGCTCTGAGGATAGACAATGGTGCATTTGAAAGGTGGAAGGGCAGAACTGAGCTACTATGGGATTTCCATTAAGAAGCCTGTGCTAGCACTTCAGGAAGTGGAGGTGGAGTGGACACCTTTCTGGTGCAACACAGGGTGACTCTAACCACTGATACCACAGTGGTGGTGGCACAACGGATCGTTGAAGCTACTTCGTACGGTCTCAGTGCTACACCAGCGCAGTTGTTAGGTGCCATTTGGAGCTCCTGCAGATACCCTAGCTGCACATAAAAAGGAGGAGGCTGTGTCTAGTGTGGCACAGCAGTGCAGAGTGCAGGCATGCCCTCAGCAGCCCTCAGCACCTGGCAGTTTGACACTACTGTTTCACTCCTTTCTACATAAAACACTGGTCTTTCTTGCCTCCAACTGTTTTAAGAGGTTGAGTGTGTGTTTGATGCCACCTACTGTCAATTTACAGCAGATCAAGCACATTTGTTTGCTCTGTAATGTGTACCTTACTGGGATAAGAGCAATCATGCAGCTGTGTTTGTGGATTTAAGCTGCAGGAGGGAAATCTTGCCTGCAAGATTGGTGCCTGGCAGATTATAGCAACAAAACACTGCTGAACAGCACCCTGCAGTACTTAAAGGGGAAAAGTTAAAATTTCTGGTAGGGAAAGAAAGGATGATATTAAAGGAGCAAGATTTCTAACTCATTGTGGTAAGCATTACGATAGATGTAAGCTAAAGAGGCTAGCTGTGATGTCTGTCTGTCTGAGGGGTGTTAGGGTGAGGTGAGGACTAACGTTAAAGGCCAGGCAAGGCAGGGCTGCTAGTTTGTATCATCCTTATGGTATGACTTCTTCTCAGGTCTCCTTCATCGTCCAAGTCCTGCCCGTCCTCTCCTTGCCATAGAAGCACCCCCAGGAGAGAAGAAAGAGGAAGAAACAGAAGCTGAGGACCAACTAGAGGACAATACTGCCCTTGCTGTTGTTGAAGAGCACATCTTTGAACACTTGCCTCCCAGACTGAACCAAGGTATGATCCAAAGTGAGAGCGCCCAGGCAATCTTCCTGTGCTGCCTGGTCCACTTCAGAGGATTACTGGGATCTGTGGGTATTGCTTGTGGCTGGGCTTGGCCATACCCAGGGATTGCTCTGGCACCTGCTGATCATTAGATGGAGCTGGTGGCTCTCAGATGAAGTTGTGGCTTGCCCTGTGGAGGCTGAATATGGGAGAGGTTGACTCATTTGACAGTATTCTGTGTGGTAAGGAGTGGAGGGTATTTTGTTGGTCACTCCTTTGGGAGTCTGATAAAGCTAAAAGCTGCTGTTCTCAGCTGTGCTCGGAGAACTACTATCCTGAGCAAGACTTCCTTAAGAAGTGAAAGGTGGGGAGGGGAGACCTTAGGCTGGGTAACTACTGGGGTGTGGCAGGGAAGATGACATTCCTGTTATGGGGATTCAGCCATGTTCTTCTCTGTCTTCAGCTCTTTTGGAGGCTTGTGCTGAAAGAAGAAGTTTCTTGACTGGCATCACCAACATGCTGCCTATACGTGTGGCCACGGCAATGATGGTCCCCTATATGCTGCCTCTGGAGTCTGCAGTTTCCTTCACTGTCAGGTAGGTCTTTGGCTGGTTCCCTCAGTGGTGTTCTTCCCAGTGCAGCAAAGTGTTTCATGTAGCTGGTGGAGCATGAATGGACAGAGAGTAGGATCCTCTCTAACTCTGCAGTGCCAGAGTTCCTGGGAAAAGTGTTCCTGCTGCTTACCAGATATATGAAAAAAAAAACCAAACCCAAAAAAGCCCCAAAACTTTTCCTACTTTTGTGTGTCACTTAGCTACACCCATACTCCCAGCTTGAAAGAAGATGGCTGTGTGTTGGATCTTGCCCTGGAAAATGGTGATTAATTTTGGAGCCTGGAAAGAGGCTTCTGAACTTGGAGTGCAGGGATGAAAGCAGAAACCACACAAGAGCTGGAACCACTGGAGCGAGGGGCAGTGTGGTTGCAGTCGCTTCCAGCTCTACACTTACATGGCTGGGAAGGCAAGTCTGTCAGACTTGTCCTTAGTATGAAGTACCCCATGAAAAATTTCTGGGAGGACACAGTTTGTGATAGAAAGGCTTAGGGAAAAACACTTTCCAAATCTGAAAATGGATGGAAAACATGGAAAGTGCTGACACAAAATGTGAAGAATAAGTTCCTGGGCTGTTCTCATGCTTCGCACCTTCTTCCCCTTAATTCTGTGAATGGTAGTGTAAATAGCTCTTAATGCATTTGTCACAAAAAATAATGAGTAATCATTGTTAGGAGGCAAAACTGTCATTCTTTCCATCCTGTTCTTTGTGGGCCCAGCTAATGGTTGTCTCCTGTTTCTTCCCAGATTGTTGGAATGGCTCCCAGATATCCCTGAGGATATTAGATGGATGAGGGAGCAGATGACTGAAATCTGCAACTATCTTGTGAAGAAAGCCAAGAAGAAACTGGGCAGCCATCTTTCAGCCAGGTATGGCTGGTTTCCTCCACAGCACTGTTCTGGAGGACCCCTCCATTTCCCCTTTCACCATTGACTTCTGCAGACTCTACTCCATTGAAGCAGAGCAGGTCAAGCACAAACTGACCAGAAGGATTTACTGCCCAATCTAAAATACAGATCTGATCCATGGTCCCTTGGTTTCCTTAATTGTTGGATAGACTTGGCACTTGGTCTCCCTCCTTCTTCCCATTACAGGGCAGACCCTGCAATTAAGCTGTTATTATAGCAATAGAGCAGAAGATGTAGGTCTAATTAAAACAATATGCTAGCTTATTCTGTGCTCTCTGTAGAAGATGGGGGCATTTGTCTGTGTGGCATTTGCTAGCCCAGGGTCCCCTAAATGTTCCTTCCAAGAGGTACTTGTGTTCAGGTGGCCTTATCTGCCTCAAGGTCTAGGCCCTTTTTTAGGCTGGGGAGGCACTAGGGTGGCCAGGAAACACTAGGGGTTTCCAAATGAGACACAGTCTCATTTGTGCTTTGGGACCCCACAGTGCTTTGGGTCTGTGTGTGTGCCTCTGCCTCTGAACCGAACTCCCTGCAGTGGGTTGTGGCTTGAGGCTGAGGCAAGACTGTCTTGCTTGGATGAGGATAGGAAACTGCACCTTACAGTAGTAGGCAGAGGATCCCAGCTGTGATTTGGATCCGAGTATGAGGGAGTGATTCTTAAGCACAAGAGCTTGTGATCTGAATAATCAAGCGATGGGGGTGAGAGGGGGGGAAACAAGCGTACACACACAC
This sequence comes from Calidris pugnax, assembly GCF_001431845.1. Taxonomy (NCBI): domain Eukaryota; kingdom Metazoa; phylum Chordata; class Aves; order Charadriiformes; family Scolopacidae; genus Calidris; species Calidris pugnax. Next base: position 897,421 of record NW_015091083.1, on the reverse strand, counting down.
ACACACACATTCCTGACCATGCTCATGCAGTCAGTGGTAAAACAAACTAAGTGTATGGTTCTAGAGCTCTGGTCTGGTGACCTGCTCAAGTCTGCCCAATGTACTGATTCTTTGCATGTGTTTGCCTTTCAGGCTTTACTATCATCTCGAGCTTGGAGGGCCGCAGAACCTGCCAATTTCTTCCACGTCAGCTTGTGGTGAAGCCCTGCCTGTGTGGATAAGAAGCAACCGTTCCGTGTCTGATGTCATGATGAAGTGGGAGGAGTACCAGCGCCAGCTCATGCTGGGCTTACTCTGCATCAACGTGGACATGCAGGCTTCCCTCTTCCCTCGGGAAGGGTTTCAGATAAAGCTTCCACCTCTAGACTGTGCAAAAGAGTGCCTGCCACTCTTCTGAGCCTGCTGCCATGCGGGGATGAGGGTGGGTGGGAAGGGGACCAGTCTCATCCCTCAGCAGCAGGACTGCCCTGTGCTCCTGACTATGCTGCAAAGGGGGTTTCCCCGGGATGGAGGCTGGTGGAATTGACTGTAGCCATTTGTTGCCCACTGGGCCAAGCAAGGGGTCTCTGTGTTCAAAGACACACATGGGCTGCTACCTTGCTCTAGACTGGTGTTGAGGCCTGGCCATTGCCCGTGGCCAGGCTGATGCTGATCCAGCTGGGCTCTCCCAAATAATGCACTTTGAATTGCCGTTGGCTTTTTATCGCCAAATAATTAGGACGTAGGTGACGTTCTGAAGTTCATACAGCTTCCTCTGTTTTTTAGAGCATGAGTCTTGTTTTTTTCTTAAATCATCTGACATCCCTTAGCTCTTTGTGCTACTGAAAGATGAAGTAGCCTCTTGCCAAACCAGTTTTTCTCATGGTTTCTAAATCTCCTCTTGACTTTCTTCTTTGCTGAAGCCACATCCTTTCCTCCGTCCCTTAACTGCATCCCCACTGGAAGCCAGAGCTGGCCCTGCTGCAGACTGTGCTGGTACTGCAGAAATGTAGAAAAGTTAAGTATTTATGATTCATGTTGTTGTGGTCTCTCCCGTTTTGATCTTTGTTCTCATGGAACTGCTGCAGCTTAAACTCTGAATGTTAAGTCATTGAGTTTATTTTAAAGAAGTAATTTAGACAGTTGGTTTTTTTTTTTCCAGGGAAACGTGTTGAATTTGAGGCCCCATTCTTGTCACTGTGAATGAAATTAGTGTGGGGTTGCCCTGGAAAAGCTCAGGATCAGTTTAGCAGCTGATGCAACATGAAGTGCTTGTAGGAAGGTGAGATTGTGCTGGGCATGTTATTTTTGAGTGGCTTGTGGTGAAGCATCACAGCAAGTGCTGGGGAAGCGGTTGCCTCTGACAGGGGTCAGGCTTTGCTCCTTAAGGGACTGTACAACTGAAGGAAGGTCCAAGTGGGTGATACAGAAGGGATCTCCTGCAAAACTGGGGCTTGGCTCTGTCTTCTGCTTGAAGAGTTTGGATGTTGAGGCCTTGGAGTGAAAGGATTTAGGCTTATAGCTGTACTAGCCTCACAGCTTGCCTGTCTTGTGTCGTGGCTCGCTGGTACAGCTCTGCAGCTGGCAACAGCAGGAGCATGAGAAGTGGAAGTGAAGTTAGGAGTGTTGGTGCATGTGCAGCATGCCTGGAACTGGACTGGCTACTTTTGGATTGCCCTTCAAAGACTGGAGCTACTGGGTCTGTAGCAGGGCAGGACTCTGCCTTTGTAAGGTATTGCCTTCTCAGTGGTGGTCTGGTTGTGACTTGCTGTGCAGAAACGTGAACTCTGTCCTTCACAGGGTGAGATGTGGCTTCCTGTGGGGATTGCATGTACTTAAGCTTCAGTCCTCACACACTGACACAAAACCAGCTCCTGGTATCTTTTTCTGCAGTGTGTCTAGCTGCATGAGGCTTCTTCTACCTCTCCTAGCACAAACAGTCTGCAACTGGCCAAAGCAAACATATGCTGTCTTTGTTGGAGAGCAGAACAGGGTGTCTGAAGCTGATTACATAGCCTATATGTGGAATAGTGATATATAATAGACTCTCTTATGCACTTTTGATTTAGACAGGGAAATTAACCGCACAAGTTCTACTAATAGCTGGAGAAAGTAGTGAATCTGCTTGATCACATCTGCAGGAGCAGTGTGGGTGAGGTGGTGGGTGCTGTTTCTGACCAGCACAATTGTGCACTGGACGTGGGCTTGAGTCTTTGTGGTGGAGACTGTGAATAAGCATCAGGACTTTTCTGCAGTGGCCATTGCAAGCTGGGAGGCAATAAAGCAGGCAGCTGTGGTGCTAACCCACTGCCTGGGAGACACCAGTGCAAATACGAGCTCGTGACTTAGAGTATCGCCCCACTGCCCTTCCTGGATGTAACCTAACAAGGGCCTGCATTGCTTCTGAAGCAGGCCTGCACTTACGCAGTCAGATTTAGTCTTAAGCTTCACATAGTTAAGGCAATTAGGGAACAGGGAAGTCGCTACAGGAAGAGGAAAAAAAAAAAGAGGATTCGGAAACCAGAATAGGAATACTGGGTTATAAAACAAGTCAATCTTGTGATTGTCTAAAGCCTGCAGAAAAAACTTACTGCTAGATGGATAGAACTAAACAAAGTGAATCATAACAAGCAACTGCCAGTTAGTGGGAACAGGATGAATTTGATGAAAATTGGAGTTGAGAAAAGGTGTTTATCTTGCGGTTTGGTGTGGGATTTCTTTTCTTCCACTGCTTTGGGCTGCCTTCTTTGGGGGACCAGCACATGTGCAGCTGCTTAGTTTGCCAAATGCACATCTCTTGTCCCTAGAGCACACAGAGCAATTGGCAGGAATATACAGATATTTAGTGGCAAGATTGAAGGTATTTCATCCAGAAGCAAAACATCTGTGAGGAGCAAAGCTGGATAAGGAAAGTCCTGTGCTTAGAAGCTGCTGCCCTTTTGACTCTGCCTTGTTTGTGTTGATATATGGGTGGAGAAAATGATGCAACTATTTTTTTATCCCTTCTTCCTGGACTGGTAAAACCACTGAGTGATTATGTAAACCACTAAACTATGAAATAAAACTCTCTTGGCAACAGTGCACTAAGAAATTGCAGCTTGGCACCCTTATCCCCTGGGTCTCCTCTGTTCTCCTTTTGCATCAGAACTAACTGGGATGGTGCCACTGTCTTCCAGTGCTCTGATCCAGAAGGCTTGCTGGTTCTGGTCTGTATGTTTCAAGACATTAACTGCTGTGCCTGGTAAAAGGCCTGAGGTTTTTTTGTCTTTTACTTCGACTGCTGTTCGGTTTCTTATATTAACCATTCAAAGAGATGCTTTTGTACACTTCAAAGTGTAACCACAAACCAAAGCCTGGCTTTAAATATAAAGGTCTAACTCTTCAGGGAGGAAACTCCTGTTTTCCCTATGCTAATTTGCAGGGTGTGAACGGATACTGGGAAAGCACCACTGTATTAACCCTTTCTTTGCCTGTGCTTATTCCCCCAGTAATTCAGTGGCTGTTGAGTGATAGCTTGTTGGTTTTATAGATTTAAGGTCTGATAAAGGAACTGCAGACCTGTCAAAACTACCCCAAACTACCCTCTTCTTCCTTAAGAGAAGTTTCACACATTTGTTTGAAATTTTTGCTGCTCGTTCATCACAGATTATAAAGGATGAAGGAAGTAGGGGAAATCTTCTTGTCCACTGATGCAGAAAAAGACCTATGGCTGCTTTTTGCCTTGTCTAGCTCACTTCTTTGAAATAACTGGAAACCTTGTGATAGGCTCTGGATTGGATATAGAGGGGTTTGTTGTGATAGGGCTAACTGGAATTCTTCAAGCCTTTGTTCTGTGTGTTCCTCATGGCGTGCATTATCTTCCGGGCAGCAGTTGCTGATTAACCTACATTGTCAAGATCATAGGAACAAGGTTATCCTCTGTAGCAGTCAGTCCCTTCCTCAGCAAAATGTGGCTGGGCGGCCCAGTGGGTGGTTGCCAGGGCCTGTCTGCTCTCCAATATATGGTGGTTGAGAGGTCAGGTTCCTGGACCAAAAGTCCATCTTGCAGTCCATGTCCAATCATCCTTACAGCATTCACTTGAACTCTGCAAGAGTCCCAACTCTAGCAGTTTCTACTGTTTTACATAAAGGGTCTGTGTATTCAGGAATCCACTTTTTTTTTTTCTCCTTCCTGTGATACAGATACTACCTGCTGCTTTTAACAAGGCTAATGGTGAACTACTCCTGCATCTAACCAGCCCCTAACCCGTACAACACTGTAGAGTTGTTTATGTCGTGCACAACAGTCCGTATCTATGGCATGCTCTGTAAGCCACGATGCGCGTGTGGTATGTTGGGTTTGGTTTGCTGCCTGCCCTACTGTTAATACTGTTGCAAGCTGATTTTCAAGGGGTAGGAGAAAATACTTCACTTCTGACCGTGATCTATAGGACCTAGGAATTGTTTTCTTGTAACTTAGAGGGCTGTGTAGCTGCAGCACTCAGACCAGAGAATAAGAGACGATCTGCTGTCTGCCAGCACTGGGGTGTCCCTAGAGCTTACTATATATTCCCCAGTGGTTTTGTCCATTTTTAAGAATGAATCTGGTAATTCACTCCTTCCTCTGAGAGAAGAGCTCTCGCTTTCACTAAAGTGGTTGTGGGAGGAATATCTGAAACTCTGTGTGCTTCCCTTAGGGGTCCATTTCTGCTAAACGCATGCTGGATGCGGTGGGTGGTGGGGTTGGGCGTCGCCAAAGTCAGAGGACCTTGCCAGCAGTTTTCTCAAGCTTGGTTTCCATCTTCCCCTTAAATCAATGAGTGAATGGACCACCTCACCTGGCTGCTGTGTCTGCCAGTTTGTGCCAAACACACCTTGTGCCTTGATGGTGGGCTCTGGCCTGCCTGCCCCCCCGTGTCCCTGCGCTGTCTCCTCTCCCTCCTTCCCCTTGCCCACGGGTGGCACGTTGCTGTTTCCAACCCGCACTAGGACAGTCTCACTGTGTGGACCCACACCAGCCCTCCTGCACAGGGAGGGGAAACCTCTAGTTCCAAACAGAAGACTTAGAAATGTAACTTTTGAAATAAATACCTCTTTCTTCCCGGGTTTTCTCTTGCTCTTGAAAACAGCATCTAAAGCAGCTCTCTGACTTATATTTGAGTCCCAGGGACATATTTGTCCCTGGGACTCGGCTGCTGTCGCCGAGTTTGGGAAGACCCTTAAACACACAACACACGTGGAGATCCTGTGGAAATTACTGATGTCAGAGCAGCAACTAGACCAGCAATAGCATACGCAAGTCATGTATTTACACAGCAATGTCACTAAGTAGTGTTCACAGTCACTTTAAAAGTTCAGTATTAAATTGTTGATGCTTTTTTTGCTCCTGTTTCTTTTTTCTAATGTTTTGCTGAAGAAAATGTAACTATTTATTTTGGCAGAAATATACCTTCTAATAAAAACTTTCTAAATATATTTACCTGGCTGTGGTAGGTTGCTTGTCTTGCCATTTAAAGGTTTATTAAATATTCTTGGAATATACTGTACGCTGTGGGTTTGTTTTGCTGGGCCCTATCCTGTTCATCCCGTTCAAAATCCTCGCAGGGTAAACATGCATCAGTGTGTGATGAATGAGGCATTGACCTTGAGGAAAAAATGATCCGTTTTGGACCACTTCTGACTTCCTCAAGCCAAAATGCCCCGAATGACGTAAGTCTCTTTCATTGGAGCTTCTGCGTAGACTCTGGTTCCTGAGAGGAATTAAGCATCATCTTGTGGGAATTGCAGGAGTTTGGAACCTGTGAAAGGTGTAGTGAAAAATTATTCACAAATTTGAAACCTCCCCTATTCAGAGGCACCTGGAGCACAAGTCTATGAGGAGAGGCTGAGGGTTGTTCAGCCGAGAGAAAAGGAGGCTGAGGGGAGACCTTATTGCTCTCTACAGCTACCTGAAAGGAGGGTGTAGAAAGGCGGGGGTCAGTCTCTTCTCACAACTCGCAGGCAACAGGACTAGAGGAAGGGGCCTCAAGTTGTGCCAGGGGAGGTTCAGGTTGGATATTAGGAAATTTTTTTACACCAAAAGGGTTATCAAACATTGGAATGGGCTGCCCAGGGAAGTGGTTGAGGCACCATCCCTGGAGGTGTTCAAAAGACGGGTTGACACGGTGCTGGGGGACATGGTTTAGTGATATTTTTTTTGTCAGAGTTAGGTTGGTGGTTGGACTAGATGATCTTGAAGGTCCCTTCCAACCTGGATGATTCTATATGACCTCTTGGGGAAATGGAGCCTTGTCTCTTACCTCTGCTCACCAGGTGCTGGGAGAGATGACACTATTTCACTACTAATGTCTATTTCGCGTCGATACCACGGGCTGCCTGCTGGATCTCCTGCCGGGGCACACGGGATCCGCCAGCCCTTGGGCTGCGGGAGAGCCCCGGGACCCGCGCCTGGTCCCCGCACCGGGACTGCGGCCGGGCTGCGGAGTGGGGGCACCCATCCCCGGGGGCGGGGAGGGCATCTCCGGGCAGGATGGGGTTTGTTCCCGCGGGTCCGACAGCCGCCGCGGGGCCGGGGCTCTCCGCCTTTCCCAGGTCTTTTGACAGCAGCAAACTGTAGAAAGATGCTTTCTGATGCGCTGCCGCGGGGCGGGCGCAAGGGCTGTAATTAACATTTTTAGCATGCACCTGATAAACCAAATAGCTTTTTTTTTCACCCCTAAATGCCAGCGAGAAACAAACATCCCAACTCGGTGCCGGTAATCGCCGAAGTTGAGCTTTCTCCCCTAAAGCAGGGGAGGCGCCGGGCGATGGGGGCGATGCCGGGGGAGCGGCTGCCCGCAGGGACGGGCGCGCAAGCCCCGGGTTTCCTGACTTTTGGGGGAGGTTTGTGGCCGGGGCGGGGGGGGAGGTTTGTGGCGGCTGCTTTATCCCGGGGGGCGGGCGGAGGCGGCGGGAGCCGGCCCCGGGCCGTGCGGCGGGGTTTCCCTCGCTCATTTCCGGGTCGGGGCCGCCTCCAGCGCTCGCGGCGGCTCCGCTCCCCGGGGCAGGGCGGCCGCAGGTGCCTGCTCCCCCTTGGCCGGATCAGGTAAGGGCTGCGAGGGGCTCCCCGGGGCGGGCTGAGGGCGGTGTGTCCCTGGGGACGGGTCCCCTCGGCGGGGCGGTCTCCCCTCGCCGTTTTACACGGCCGTGGGCCGGCGGGCAGGACCCCCTCGGGGGCCCGAGCCCGCCGGGGCAGGCGAGGTGTTGGGGAGCGGCCGCCACAGCGAAGGGCCCTGGCGGCGCCTTCGCCCCTGCCTGGTCGGGCTCCCCCGTCCCTCCGCCGCGGCTGAGGGGAGAAGGGAGCGGAGGGTGGGGGGCCTCCGTGTGCTCCCCCCCGTGTGCTCCGTGTCCTGGCCTGTCTGGAGCGACCCACCGGCCTCGTCCCCAGCTGCCGGTGGTCCCCCGCCGGAGAAGGACGGGGACGGAGGATCCCCGTTCCTGTGCAGAGCCCCCCCCTCTCTGCCACACACCGCTCCTCGGCTGTGGCTGCCACCCTGGGAGGGGGAGAGCTGCCCTGGCGGGGTCTGGGCCGGGGGGGCTGCCGACCCTCCCACCTTCTCCCCTCTTCTCTTGCTCTGAAGTCTGCAGCCTCCTTTGAGCTGAGTTCAGGGGCTTTGGTCCCGTGTGCTGCATCCGAATGGAGATCTTTCATTTTCTCGGGTATTTCCAGCATCCTCTGCTCAGGGAACATTCTTTCTTGTCACGCTCCAGGTGCAGGTGACACCCCACGGTAATGCCGTGGGTCCCGATGGCAGCTGCCTTAGTGCTGCTTCTCCTTATCTTTGAAAGGAAAAAATAAGCAGAGCTTTCCCTCTCCTAAGACTGCAGCGTCTTTCTCTTTAACATCCCGTGCGCATGGGATGCACTTTGGTGAACTTGGGTGTTGAACCTCGGGTCCTTCCTGTAGGACTTCCTGAAAACAGCCAAGGGGAAAAGAGGCCAGCAGTCGCCAGCCTCGGACACGGGGACATGGCTGTGCTCAGGAATATCCTGAGGAGGCAGAATAATCCAAACAGTTTACTTGTTTAGATGTGACCCATTGAGTCCTTGCTTATTCCAGTGGAGATGGTAGCTGTTGCGCGTCAAGGGGCTCTCAGAAAACCAGTAACTTCTAGCCTTGCCTTAGCCAGGTTTAGGGGCAACTGCATCTTATTTTTCATGTTCTAGAGCTATATTTATTTCTGAGGATCTTATAAGCAGGTATATACAGATGTGTATATGTATATACATACTCCTGAAGAAATTGCTTTTCTAGATCAAACAGACAGTCTAGTCTGTCCATTCACTGGCCAATTCAGGTGGTCCAGAGGAGGTTCTGATAAACTGCAATGGGCTGGAGTGGAAGAATCCTGTCTTTGCCTTGGCATCCTGCTGCACAGAGACTGATATGAGGCCTCAGGCATAAAATTTTAGGACCCTTCATACAATGGTATAAAATCTCTCTGAAGTTGGACAATGTTGTTCTTGTTCTCCAGAGCATCACTCTTCTCTTGGTCTCTGTGTGGCAAACTAAGCTGGGTAGTACAAACTATCTGATTGGAAAGTCTGCTTGGCTGTTTTGTCACCATCAAATAAGAAAATTTCTCCCTCCACCCCAATTTGATGCACCCAATGAATCAAGACCCTGCCATCTACTGATCTGAAGATTGTATTGCCCAGGAGGACTCCATGTGGGACTGTCTGTAGCAGCACACAGACAGTGCTGGGGAGCTGCTGTTGCTTGTGACTTTGACAGGCAGCTTCAGAGAATGAACTAATGCAATGAGGACGATTGGCAGTGACATAAATCATATAGGCACAGCTCCATGCACAATGTTCTTCATGGTCAGAGCGCTTTACAAATATTGATCCTTATGTAAAATAAACTAGGTTTGGTTTCCATAATATAGCTCACATGTTACTGTCTATAGCTCACATGTTCCTCACTGTCTAAATCTTTTTGAATTGATAAGACTGCTCTGAGGACTGAATCCTCCCACCTCTCCTCGCCTGCCTGCAGGAGCTCATCTCGGATTTAAAGACAGTGGTGAGAAACTTCAGCTGTACCAAATGCGTTGCCTTCCACCGAGTGGAGCAGCAGCTCCCCTGTTCCTGCCAGAACCTTTGCATGCTGTCCACATAAAGTCTGAGGTGGAAATACTTGGTTTACTTTGAATGTCTGAGTCTTGAATGGTCCGTTTTGTTGTTGCATCAAAATGGCAGAACTTGAACTATCTGTAAGGCTTTCTGTACTTTATCACTGGGTATCCTTTGAGGTGTGAAATTTCTTAGCTGATGCTGAGAAAGATTTCCCCTTGCATGGACCTAATTGCACATTTTGCTAAGCAAACCTGGCCTCTGCAGCTGTGCAAGGAGCACTGGGGTGGATTCACCAAGTATTCCTTGCGTGCTTCTGCTCTGGCAACGAGCATGATGTGCTCTTCTCAGGCCATATGTTCAAAAGGTTTGCCAGCACTAAGCTTTTAAAAAAATCATCAGCCAGACATTAAAAAAAAAAAAGTGCCATGGGATAACATAAGTGGTTTGTGGTTTGTTTTTTTTTTAAACTATGTTTTAAATTTAATTTTTATGCTGATTTGTGATTGTCTTGGAGATTAACAACATGTTGAGTAGGACTTAGGAGGTGATTGTCCCCCTGTACTCAGCACTGGTGAGGCCCTACCTCAAGTACTGTGTCCAGTTTTGGGCCCCTTACTACAAAAAAAGACATTGAGGTGCTGGAGTGGGTCCAGAGAAGGGTAACAATGCTGGTGTGGGGTCTGGGGGGTAAGTGTTATGAGGAGAGGCTGAGGGAGCTGGGGTTGTTCAGCTTGGAGAAAAGGAAGCTGAAGGGAGACCTTATCGCTCCTGAAAGGAGGGTGTAGAGAGGCAGGGGTCGGTCTCTTCTTGCAAGTCACAGGCGATAGGACAAGAGGAAACGGCCTCAAGTTGCACCAGCGGAGGTTTAGATTGGATATTAGGAAAAATTTTTACACTGGAAGCGTTCTTAAGCATTGGAATGGGCTGCCCAGGGAAGTGGTTGGGGCACCATCCCTGGAGGTATTCAAAAGACGGGTTGACACGGTGCTGGGGGACATGGTTTAGTGATGGTTTTTTATCAGTTAGGTTGATGGTTGGACTAGATGATCTTAAAGGTCCCTTCCAACCTAGACAATTCTATGATTCTGCATGTCAGTATAAGCTGCCAGGAATGCTTGAATCTCAGTATTTCACTTGACTGCAGACCTAGAGGCCTCGAGTAGAATAACAAGTATTGTGAGCTTTGGGAGAAAACGATGCCAAACCTCAGGTTAACAGCTGCTGTGCGTAGGTTGTGGTACTGTAAACTTTAAAATGATGTCTGGAGCCATGGTGGGCTTTCCCGTGCTTTGTTCAGGTTGGGGTAATGTGATTGGGAAGCCCTGTGGACTTGTGTTTTCCTCTTAACCAGTGTCACAGAGCACTAAAGCAGGAACAAATACTGTCTTGTGCTCTTAGAGACTGAGTTTAATCGGGGTGGGGGGTGGAGGAAATGGGGTATGGTACAACACTCTGGAAGGGTACAGTGCTCTCCTCTGGTTGATGTAACTGTAGGAAAATCTGTCAAGTGATAAGATTGAGAGCAAAGAAGCTTGTAACATCCCCGCTTTCTATCTAGTGACATGTGTGATGGCAGTTAACTGAGCAGAGGTGTCATCTGAAGGAGGAGCAGTTGTTCCTGCTTCTCTAGTTTTAATCTTAAGACTTTGTATCACTTTTCTGCACCAGTTAATGGCCCCACCTATGTGGAAAGGACTACCTGATTCAGAAAGATGTTTGCGGATTACATACACCTGAAAGCCCCACAGGAAAGGTTTGTGTTGTTCTGAGGATGGCAGGAGACTTCTAAAAATGTGCCTGGGAGTCCTGAACCTCTTGACACCTGCTGTGGTGGTCCAGTGCTGTCTGGGCATGGGGCTGGCCCAAGCTTGTGATGCTGGTAAGATCCTGGCAGAATGCAAAGTTGTCACTGTTCACAGCAGATGATGTATCATGGGCTGAGTCAACCTGCATTTCTGAAGAGGAGATGGGAGTATGAGTAAGGGGAGAGCTCTTAAGACCTCTTCTATGGCTTTTTTTAAAGAATTAGCCTTTAGCACATATGCTGGATGAAGGCTAACACAGTGCAGTTGGGGCTTGAAAAATGTAGAGTCCAGGTGTTGTAGCTGTGCAATCACAGTAGCTGTTTATTGCTTCCTCTCAAGCTCTTAAAACGAATAACAAGCAGGATATCTACAGGCTTCTGGAGGAGTAGGACTGGTAGCTGTGTGGTGTTAAAAATAATTTTGTGGAATGTCTAAATATGTTATTTAGGCCATGGAAAGCAAACCTTTTGGGAAAAAATCCAGCTATGTCTGGGTATAGCTGGGTGATTCCAGCCTCTGCAAGAGGAGGGTTAGAAGCAGATTTCAGGCTCTCAGACTAGCTGTAAGCACTCAGCTGGGTGTAGTGGGAGCTTGGGAGACATGCAGGTGTGTGGAGGCACATCTAATGTGTAATACAGGAAAACATGGTGACCCTTGCTGTTGTAGTAGCTGACTACCTCTCCATCTCACTCAGCAAAACATTTCTGAGTAAGAGTAGTGCCTTTATCTGCCTCAGTTTCCCCTCTATAAAATGAAGAGGAGGAAACCAAGCTCATCTGCTCGTCTGGGAATTTAAGCTGTAGGTTGACAGCATGATGGATGTTGAAGTCATCTCTCTGGACAAATGGTCTGACTCCCTGTAAAATAAAATTGACTGGCTTATTTATAGGCAAGGACTAGCATGGCTGCCCTGTGTATAGGGCAGGTGAGCTGTACACCTGTGCTAGCAGCTGAGGCAGAGGTGAGGTGTCTAAATATTGCTGAGCCTTATTTTCCCCATAACTCTTGCTTGTGGGCTAAACGTCCAGTGGTTTGTGTGGTGGGACAGGCAGGCCAACAGAGCCATCCTGCTCTGGTGTGAATTGCTGCAGCCTGAAGCTCCTGCCCTCTGCCCAGCTCCTCTCCTCCGCATGTCAGCTGCTGAGCTTTGCCCAAGAAATAGGATGAGAGACATTAATGCTTAGATAAGATAATAGTGTGATGAAATCCTTGTTACGCAGGTGTGGCTAGATGCTGGCTGGGATTTGTGCAGGTCTAAGGAACAGCCAGGCATTGCAGCTGTGGGGAGGGTTGCAAATCCTCTTTAAAACATGGAGGCTTGATGCTGGAGCCCAAAGGGGAAGGTAGGTGCACCTGAGGTGTGAGAGTGAAGGAACTGGAGCCCAAAGGGGAAGGTAGGTGCACCTGAGGTGTGAGAGTGAGAGAGCCACCCAGTAAACCTGCTGTGTGTTCCTCTGCCTGTGTTCTGCGGACTCTGGTGTAGATGTTGCTCCATGAGCAGCTCCATCAGCTTGGTGTTCTCTGAGCAGGGCTGTGTGGGTGCCCTGGTGTCTGTCAGGGCTGAGGACCTCCTCAGCAGCAGCGCTGCCAGAACCTCTCTCTTCGCCTATCAGGTTTTTGAAGTTCAAAGGTATCTGTTGTCCTGAACTGTGCTGTTCTGTCTGAGATCATGGCAACTAGGGAAAGAATTCAGATGCATTGGTGGGAAAAAGGATGCATGCAGATGCCCCCCCAAATGCACGTGTTTCTTCCATTGCACGCTTTGCTCCTGTGCTTGAGAGCTGCCTTCCCTCTTCCTCACCCTCTTTGCCTCTTAAAGGAGTTGGCAAGATCTCTGCTCTACCTTTCCTTCCTCCCAAACACGTAACCAGAGGAGTGATCCTCTGCTCTGGTACAGATGCAGAAATCCCTTTGATTTAATGAGTTTCATATGGCACAAAAAGAGTCTTGCTTTCCATGCAAATCTGGTCGCTCAGTCAAAGCTGCTAAATGCAAATGGACCACTTGTGGCTGTTCCCTCTGGGAAGAGTGGTGTGGGCTTTATGTAAAGCGTCAAGATAAGACCTCAGGAGCTCAGAGAGCAGAGCAATGCGCAGATTTGTGCTGGAGAGAGGTCAGCGTGGCTGTAGCTCATTCACAACCTGTTTCCGGACTCATGAGGTGGGATACCAGGCAGGGGGATATCTCAAGCTGTCAGTATCAAAGAAATAAGCATTTATAGAAGTGGATTAACATTTATTAGTTCTGAGTATGTGGAGGTTGGTCGGTTATTCTCTCCCCTCTCTCCTTACCACCTCCCTGCTGCATCCAAGTGCGGAATCAGCGCCGACTGTGATTTGGTGACTCAACCTGTTCTGACGCCTGGATCCCTTTCCTCTATTCAGGTTGGGCAAATAACCTTCAGTCTGTAATCATGCTTGAGAGCTCTTGCCATTGCCCTAGATATGGGGAGCTCTAATGATGCTTAGATTGGCTTAATACATTTCGATATGAAACTCCACTTCTCTGAACAACAAATGTTGCATGTGGGGAACGGTATTCAAGTGTCTTTACTAAATCAAAACCTTTTTTGGCATCGGTGGATGAAGCCTTTTTCTTTTCAACGTGTATCACTAAATACACAGGATGTGCAGTATGGCTGAATTAGCATTACTATGGGAACCGTAAGTTTTTGTATTTCCTGACCTTTATCCATGTAACGCTAAGGATTCATTAATGTAGCTCCAAAAAGCTATTTTTTTGTGTTTGATAAGGTTTTTTGTTCTGGTCAGTACTAAAAGAAGCTTTATAAAGGACACTAGGAGGAAATTAGAAACAGGACAGGCTGCGAGGTGCAGAAGAGCAGTTGGGTCCCCTTTTTTGTGCTGTTCTAGCAGCATCCCAGCTGAGGCACGGTTCAGTGTTGAGCATCGCCTCTGCAGCAATGGTATACAAAATGGTGAGTAAACTCTCCTGCTCAGAGGCAGGTACCTCACTTGGTTGGTATTTGTTTGTTTTTTTGGCCTCAGCTACATTGCTGGAGCCTGCCCCTGTCCTGGGGGTGAGGCAAGGCTGAGCCTGTGAGGAGAGGAGAAATTATGGTCCTGGTTGGAGATGAGCAGGGCTGCTCTCCGACAGCATAGAGCCCTCCCAGATGGCTCGAGGGAGCTCGCTGGCCGTGTTAAATCTGTATTTATAAATATGTGTAGTAGTCTTCATGTCCATCTTTTAGTCTAGGTTATGAAATAACCATCTTAAAACATGTGGGGAAGGACCCACCTTTACCTTTGCTTTCTGCAGGTCCCACCTTCACTTGCTGCTGGGAGGATGGGGCTATTTAGAGCTCCTCTGTTTGCAGGTTGATGAGGTCTCTGCTGTTCAGATACCAGCTGGAGTCTTCTCAGTGGGAATCTCCGGAAGAGTGGTTTTTGCTCGTGACTTGTATGGCAAAGCTTGTTTGCTGGGCAAATATTATCCTTGAGGGCTGACACAAAGAGGCTTTTGGGGCAGGGTTGAGCAAAGGGGACAAGACTGTACCAGCCTGCCAGGGTCTCAACACACTCTTTTTTTTTTTTTTTTTTTTTTTTTTTTATTTCCCCCCACCCAAGCCTTCCAGCCAATTAAGGAAGATGTAAAAGGCTAATCAGCTCTAATCTGTGATCTTGTTTAATGTCAGGAAAAAAAACGTCTTTCTACAACCCCTTTTTTTTTTTTTTTTTTTTTTTTTTTATGGTCACCTCCCAGGAAGTCCTCAGGTTTAACTAGTGGGAGCTGACACAGCTCAGGGCGGCTTCATGCCACCTGGAGGCCTTGGAACTGCCATTGAGCAGCAAATCCCCATCAGCAGCTCCAACTGTCAGCGGGCAGGGGTGGCTTTGCTTCCTTTCAGGGGTGCTGTGGTTTATAGGAGCACTTTGGGCAGTGACAGGATAGACAATGGTATCTCTGGTTGCTTTAGTGAGAGAGTCCTGGAATGTGCACCCCACCCCTGGGGTGTATTTTACGGTGCTTTGGAAATATGCTCCTTGCATTCTCATCTTATACTTTACTTCTCTTTTTTCCTAAGCTCTCTGTGCTTCTCTTTGTGAAACAGGTTGCCAGCTATGTAAAAGTGGAATTAAACTTGAGGCAGGATTCACAGGGGTAGTTTCCAGCCTTGCCCTTGTTGAAATCAGAGAGGAGGTAGGCAGTGAGCTACCTACAAGCACAGTAAGAATTCCTCAGGGAAGGTAAGTTCAGCGTGAGACAAGGGATCATCTGCTTTCTTACCACTTCTTCCCCTCGTGCCTAAGGCAGCTCAGAAACAAACCCTTCTCCTTCACAGCTGTGCATGAGGCAGGATTACAAAGAATTTAAGTTGGGAGCTTAATGGCAGGTTTTCTTGTTCTGCTTTCTGAACCGATGGCTACTAGCCTACGTTGGAAAAGGGATGAGATGCGTAGGGAGCATTGCAAACCACACCTCCTCCCTTGGACCTGCTCTGATACTCTATTTACAGTGGCAGTGTGTGCTCTCTCCTAGCTTTTTTGCTGCGGAGTACGTTGCCGGTTCCAGGGAAGGGGAGTGTTAATGTCCTGCTGCTGGAGGTATTTGGGGACACCTGCAGAGAGAGAAAATTAGGTGGTTCAATGGGGTGGAGGGGAGGGAAGAAAGTCTGTCTCATTCGGGTAAGGAATTATTTGAGTAGAAGGAAATCCGAACAAGTTTGCAAGTTGCTGTGTCTCCGCTGAGTTTCTCCCTGGGAACTCTCTGTTCTGACTCCCTGCATTTGCTTTATTTAAGGCAGCAGGGCGCAGTGGCATTGCGTAGCGCTGCAGAAAACGGTCGTTATTCCCAGGGTAGAGGAAGGAAAATTTATTGATCGGTTTTCAGGAGCTGAATTAACAAGGTGCTTAATGAACAGATGGTTAACACTTCAATTCAGATCACCCAAGGTCTTGCAAATGTTGAACTGAAGAAACTTGCTTTCAGGTCTGATGTAGTTCTGCAGGTGGCTTAACTAATTCCTGGTGATCCACTGATTTGGGAAACTGCTGATTTAGAGTAATAGCTGCGATGGTTACATTTTAAAAACTTAAGGGTAAAAAGTAAATGCTTAGAATATGCGGGATTGTGATGTTTTCTTATGAAATTGGTGTCTTGAGCTGGTTAGCTTAAGGATTTTCTGTTGCATACTTTCTGAAGACTTAGACATTTTTCTTTAAAAACATTTTTCAGTAAATTTTCCACTAATATCTCATAAGCATAGCTATTCCTGCCCCCCCATTTTCTGTAATCCTACATCAGTGTTGCTGCGGTGGGCTTCTGACTCGGTGACAGCTTTTGTCATAGGGGAATATTTCCCCCCGTTAATAATTTCACCTTTCCCAGAACAAGTTGAGCAAAAGCACTTCTCGGACAGCATCTGCTTCTGAGTTTGCTTCAGCTTCTTCTTGGAAGGAAAAATCTTTGTTCTGGTATTGCATGGGCAGCTAGAATCTGAGGCCTCAAAGGGAAGTCTGATTTGAGTTTGGCACCCATGTTATGGCAGTGATAGTTGTGCAGAGAGGCCTGACCTTTTGCTATTGGAGCACCAACTTCAGTTCATAGGACTGTCCTTGGTGAAAACACAGCAAATGCTGTGGTTCTTTTGGTAGGAGACTCTGTGTACTTTGAGGGTGGTTGGGGCTGATGAGAAAGCAGCCCGTATTCATGCTGAGGAATGGCTAACCTGAACCAGCACTGTGCCTCCAGCAGCAGCTAATGGCAGATACCCTTGTCTTCCCAGCATAAATGTGTAATGGTATTTCCCCAGTACACTCTTTGTTTGTGGCTCAGAAATTTTTCACCAAAACAGATGTTTTGTGTAATAGGCCTTTATGGACAAACTCAGGGAAGAAAAAAGCCAGCCACTTCTGCAGTCCCTGAGTGCCTGTGACATCCTCAGCATCCCGTGTCAGCGAGTCCCAGGCTTTAATGGTGTGCAGAGGAGTGCTTTCTCCTGTCTGATGTGCATATGCCACCAGCCAGTTTTGTCTGGGGATCCTGGATTCTTTTCTTAAAGAAGACAGTGACTGGGGACAATTCCTCAGCATCTCTACTCTCTGGGAATTGGTTATGCAGGCTATTCCACAAAAAGCAAAGTTTTGCATTTGAAGCTTTGTGTATCCATTAGAACTAAAGTCCACTTAGTCAGCAAAAGGCTGTTTATGCATAATATAATTTTGCTCTTGAAGTGCTTCAAGGACACTGATGGAGTGTGTCTAGCTCTCTGCCAGCACAGGTGTGCCTCGTTTCAGCTTGAATTTTCTCTACAGGACGCCTGTAGAGCGTGGTTGCATTCCTGAGGGCAGGGGGAGAGCTTTGTGTACTGGTGCCTCTGCTGCTCTCAGGGTGCCAAAGAAGTCTCCACAGCAGCATTTCTGCTGACGTGTCCTTGCTGAGCTGCAGCAGCCAAGGTAGTGCTCATCGTGTGTCGAGTTTTCCTGGATGACACCTTAGCTGTTCAATAACTAGTGGCACGAATCCAGCAGAAGCGTGCTGACTTATGGTTGTCTCTGGTATAAGCTGCTCTGCACCCAAGTGCTCCCTTTGCTAAAGGGGCAGGTAAGGCAGAAGCAATGTTGATTTGAACAGGCTGAAGAGCTGCCTTGGATTTATGTAATTTCCTGTAAAGACTGTTTGAAGAGCTTTGAATCTCAGCTTAGGTCTGGAGCTTGTCTTCCTTGTGGGGCGTTTCTGTCTGCCACACCAGCCCTTGGAAAAGAGGAACAGAGGAGAGCAGGGTTCTCCTTTGCTTGGCCTCCCAGTGCTCAGTTTTCACTTTGAATCAAAAATGATCCAGTGTGTCTGATGTCAAGTGTCAAGTTCTCTGTCTTCTTGCCTCCTTTTCCCACCTCTGGGCTGGCAAAGAAAGTTTGTTTGCCTCCTGTCTACCTGCCTCACCAGAGCAGAGCCCCCACTCTACAGCCAACGTGCAGGTGTAGCCTACCCTCTGATTGCTGAACCCAAAGCAGCATCTACCTCCAATTTCACAACCGCATTAGCAGTGCTTAGCTAACATGGATAAAGGCTATATTATTTCTTCACAGCTAAAATAACCTATCTTTCTCAATTATGTTCTTGAGCTGCTTGTCTCTGTCCTCCAACAACTGCATATTTGTGGTAGAACGTTAACGACAGCAGCACCAGTGGGAAACTTGAGCAATAGCTCAGAGTCTTTTCTACTTGACTACGTGCATGATATTTACTTACTGCTGGCTAGGCACATCCTTTGTGGATGTGCAGCATGATCTCCATCCAGCCTATGAAAATACAATTAATTCTTCTTGAAGTGAAAGGGTACAATATTGCTGGTTTTCCATTCCTCTGCTGCTGTGGTATATAATCTTTACGTTGCATTGTATGAGATACGGGATATGTTCTGTTCTGTCTCTTTAAAGAACAAAAGTTTCATGAAACCTGTACGCCTTTATAAAAAGGAAAAGAATTTGTAAAAATTAGTTGTTTTTAAACTAGCTGTCAGTATTTGTCATGTCTTATTGCAGGCACACTCTTTATTTTCTGAAAAATCAGCTGTGTGCTGGTTGTGTTGTCAGATCCAAGACCATTAGCTGTTTATGGAAAAAATGTGGTTTGGATTTTGGTTTTAATTGCGGAGAATTAATTCTTGGCCCAAATATTGTTAGAGGAAAAACTGATGCTTTCTCTCTCCGCTCCCCAAGCAAAACAACCCAACAAAGCCAAACCCCCGATCAGTCGGAGCGGCTCCAGTGGGACCACGCGCCCTCGGTGTTTGCAGTGCCAACACGGCCACACTGTGCCAGTGTGCGAGAGCTGCCAAGTGCCCCTGCCTTGCCATGGGTACAGTTGGGGGGTGGCGCCTGGGTGTGATGATTTGTGGCAATTTCTGATGGAAAGAATATTGTTTTAGTATGTTGTGGATACCTGTCTGTGTTTCTGCATGGCAATTTATTTTTTTTTTTTAAGCAAAGATCAAGAAGTTGGTAAGATCAGTCATAAAAAAGTGTTCCTCTGAACTTTGGTGAGGGAAATGGTGAATAGCAGCAGAGCACTTTTTTTATGATGCTGTTGAAACTGACGGAGCCCTTTGCAGCTCCCCGTGTTTCTGGGATATACCTGCGTAGCGTGCTGGCATACCCCATGATGAAGTCATCCATCGATATTGCAGCAGGAGTTAGCTCAGGGCTATCAAGCTGGGCTAATCTCCTGCTGAGTAAACAACACAAAGGTTCCTGGATTTGTTCCTGTTTCCTTAAAGGGATACAATCAAGTGCAGGCAATTAAAAGAGAGAGTGAGTGAAGTGTAGCTCTAGATATTACACCTGATTTCAGGCTCTCTGCCCAGGGTGTGTATGGGTTTTCCTAGGCTTTTTTAAAAAAAAAAAAAAAAAAAAAAACCTTGCAAAACAATTGATGTTTTTCTAATTTTTCAGTGTATTTCTTTTCCTGCCGTTCCCGTTGGGAAGGGAGAGCCCAACAACCACCCAAACAAATTCCAAACAATGGAAACAAATTTCCTAGGGAAGGGAAAGAGCAAAATTAATTTTGAATAAAGTACACTGAGAAATAACTCTTTTTCTTTATTTTTCTTCCCAGCTTTTTCAGACACAGTGACAGAGCCTTTTGAAATAATTTCCACCAAAAGGGTGCCCGGGTCCTTTGAGCAGCTTTTGGAAATTCAGCCTGTGTGGAAGCCAATTTGATGCAGAGGTCAGTGTTGTCCCCTGGCAAGACCTCTGCTCTGCCTTCACCTGGTCAGATTTGTACAGCTGTAATTTTGTCAATGCATTTAAAATATGTGCTTTTTGCATACAACTAGGATAATAATTGTAAATACATGTATTTGATCACTGAATCCCACAATACTGTAAAATTTGGGATGTGTAGATGTGACTGTGTCCCACAAGGAGCACTTTTTATAGTAATTATTGGCTTTCAGAACGTTGGGAGAGAAAGGAAGGTAAAGCAAACAGACCAAGTGGCTTATGGTTGGTATAAAATGGTATAAGGACCTGTGAAGTGTTTATTGCCCTTTTCTTCTAAAATGTACCTGTTCTCACCTGCTCCTGAGTGATGCTCCCATCCTGTGAGCAAGCAACAAATGCTTTGTACTGCCACATCTTGGCAGGCTTCTGCTGTGTGTTTGTAATTTTCTGAGGCAACAGGCTTCTGCTGCAGGGATCCCTTACCCCAGCCCTTCATCTCCCCTTTCTCTAATGCCTTCTCCTGCATGGGATCAAACCTGTCTCATCCAGAGTATGCGTAAAGAGCATTATCAATGCACACCTAAACATCTGGTGAATTCCTCCCTTTAAAGTTGTAAGACTGTTTTTCTGCACCAGGAGTAGAAAGGAAAGGGTGTGTGTGTGCTTCTGATCTGTGTAAATAAATGGTTTAAATATTTAGCTTTAGTATGGGGGTGTTTTTGTTGTTTCTAATAATATTGTCTTAGGCAGAGATGCAGGAGGTCGTCTTCTGGGAAATTTCCCAGCAAGTATCTAAGCACTTTAGTTTGTGGTACACCTTGAACACCTACTATGTACCTGTAATGATTCTTCTTTAACATTGCCTTCTACCACTGTGTCACCAAAAATTCAGGGGTGCATGAAAGCAAAAACCTACTTTCCCTTATAGCTCAACAGGATGCAACTACTGGATTTGCTCTGTAATCCTGGGTAAGCCACTTAAGCCAGTTGTGTTTAGTTTTTCCTCCTTCGTTAACTGTTGATTCATTGTCTTGCATTGGGGCAGGACTGCTAGGAATGCTGTGTGTTCAGTGTGTATACAATGCCCTGCAGCGAGACTGGGGTCATCTGAGGACCAGCTGTGAAAAATTTGGCTGTGCTCCCCACTTTCCTCTTTGTCTTCAGGCTGTGGAAAAAAAACACCCCAAAAACCCCCAAAGTTGTCACATGCACACAGTGGTCACGGTCACATAGATAAGGGCTTGGCTCTTGATTGCGTTTCAGCCATGACTTCTCTTTACCTCTTGAACACTGCTTACTGCTACAACAAGAAGCTTTCTGAGACAATTAATTGGAAGCCATGATCCTGTAATGCTACCTTAAAAGTCGTATCTACCCTTTCCAGGAAAAGCACCTTGAGTCTGTTCTTCTGTTTGTTTAAATTTGCAATTTCTTCAAGTTCTGTGTTCAAGTTTTTCATTCTTCAGCTTTGAGGCTTTGAAACTATTTTGATGCTTGAGTTTCACATGTAATTATCAGTCTCCAGGAACTGAGTCTTAAAATAAAGTGCCAGCTGTCACAAGCATCAGAATCAAATTGGAGGAGCTGACAATCCATAAGCATAGGCAGGTGATGTGACTTACCCAGGGCCATATGGCAAGCTGAATCAGGATTAAAATTCAGGTCTTGTGATTTCTGCAAAGAATGCCATGCCCATGGGATCCAGATGACTTTCTGGCACAGCTTTGCACAGGACAAACTACAGTTTATGCTTCAGGTGGTTAAAATATGCACATAAGACTGGTCTGAGTTACCTCTGTGTAGAAACACAAGACCTGGTGTTAGCTGTCTTTACTGGCAGGGGAATTTCCTGTTCTGTGCTGTGTCTGAGATCTATGTTTGCTTTCTGGGCTCTGGGAAGGTTGTCTTGCAGGAGCAGGTGAATTTTTGCTTGCTGGGCCCCAGCACACACCGTGGTGGGAGATACCTGGTGTAATCCCCAGGTCCTGTGTGCACCAGTCCTCAGCTTTAGTACTCTAATGGACCTCAGCTGTGTTCAAAGTTGTCCTTCAGTGGAATTCTGCATCTTCCCCAGTAGTTTGCAGTGATGATCTGTAACTGAGGAAGGTGTGACAGCACTTGTGAGACTAAGACCTGCTTTGTGCCTCATCTGTGTTGGTACCATGCAATGCCCTTGCAAACGGGGATGGAGACAAAAAGCTTCTCAAAAGCCTCTGGGAGAGAGGTCCGTCAGACCTGCAGTGTATTTTGCTTACTGGGGCTCTCTGATTTGCTGCTTTGTTTCTCTGCGTGTGCTGTCTCGTCACTGACAGAGCCACATCTGGCTTGAAGCCACTTGAAGCAGTTTGAACTAGAGACTTTGCGCTTGAAACATTGAATTAATGGGCTTGGTCTTTTACATGTGAGCAAAATCCTTTCAGACTCTTGTCCATGTCAGGCTCCCAGCTCTTCTAATTAAGAGGTTTTTAGCTCAGCCAGTGTTTGAGAGCTATGGTACAGCTGGGCTTTTGATAAAATGAGGAGATGCTAGAGGTAGGGATGTAATGGGTCCGGTTTCAGCTTGCAAATATGTCTCTGAGAGAGAACAGAACGTCCTCCTTGTACAACCTTTTGTTTGCTGAAGCAGAGCTGGGGAGACGTTGTCTGCGTGGGCTGCTCTGGCTTTTGAAATAGAAATGATGAAGCTGCTAAAAAGTAAGAGAGATCTTCTGGGGACCTCAGTGTCTCTTTGGTGGCTAGAGGGATGTTTTAGAAAACAGGTTTTTTTTATTTGCACTTTTTCATATGGTGGCTGTTTTCTGCAATCCTGTCCTGGCTCTTGTTTTGAACTCCCATTTTGTTTCCTCCCCGGCTGCCGCCCGCACTCTCCGTCTGGTACAGGGTGCTGCTTGTGCTGAGGCAGTGTCTTCATGGAAGAAAAGGATCTGGCAAAAAGCTTCAGCAAGGTGGCCTGTAGCAGGCAATAACTCATCAGTTGGGCTATGTGCTTCCTCGCTGTAATCACCTGTAAAATCTATGCAGCATAAGGTATTTGGGTCTTTTTTTTTTTTATTTCAAGGCCGTGTTTGCAACTTTTACTTGAATGTGAAAAGTAAGCTGGGGTTCTTTCCAACTCCTTAACTATCAACACGTACAGATTTGCCATCAGAAGCAAGCTGACTGTCCAGATAATGGAGAGAATCAAGCTTTAGCCTTCAAATTTTGCTGTGTTGGCTCCATAACACAAAAAGAAGCTTGGTAGGAGAGTTTGTTTGAAAAACTGGAAGAGAGGAAGACCCCCCTTTGCCTTCTCACTTTTCATGCATTTTCCCCTCTTTTCCTCTGCAGTATTCCCCAAAGTTTGTGTCCAGCTCTGTGTCAATTGCTTCACGGGAATGTCTACTTGACTAGAAACCTGTATCATAGGTAGTTTTATTTAAGGTAGCTTTCTGCAGAGTTTCAAAAAAATATATTCTGAAGTGCCACTAAACAGAGGTGCCCTGATAAAACACTGATTTGAAAGGGGGAGTGAAGTGTTCTGCTTGTTCTCTGAAGCAGAACCACCCTCTGGCTCACGAACCAGCGGTAATAAACGGAGTCAAATAGCATGGTGCGTAATTGCCTTCTCCTTTTGTGTCAGCTTCATACACTTCTTGCGTGTGACATTCTTCCTGGCCATCATGCTCTTTGTCCTCCCATTGTACTAAGAGTGCAAGCAGAATTAACTTGTTTGTTATCATGGCATCTGTACGTGGCTTTTAATTTCTTGGAGGTTAAAAAAAAAACACCAAACAAAAAACCCCAACCCTCAAGCCCTCTTTGTCTAGTACTGTTTAAATCTGCTCTCAGCCTGCTTGCACAGCTCACTTCTGCCCTGCAATGCAGAACACAGATCTGCAGAAGCAGAAGTCTAAAGTAATCAGTGCAATAAGACTTAAAAAACGGTGGTGGTGCTACTGAAGAAAAGCTGGAAGGTGTTACGTGGGATCAGTAAGTCGGATTGGGATGGATCGGGGTAGGGGTGTGTTGTATGGGTCTTTACAATCACAGGGCTGTGCTTCAAGGGGTGCTCTCATTCCTAGCCTTTTTGTTTTAGGTACTTGCAAGTAACAGGAATTATTTTCTTTGGCCTCTGAAATGTCTCCATAGTTGTGTGGTTTCCTTCCTATAAAGGTGAATGTTTCAGATTAAAATTCTGTTTGGCAGCTCATGAGCTCTCAAAACAGAGGCTGGGAGGCAAGGAGGGCAGGAGTGCCCAATTTATTAAATTTTTCCCAGTGTAGGAATTGTCTGACCTTTATTTGTGCTGTAATAACATGAAAGGAGATGGAGTTACTATTTGGGAAGTGTTAACAAGAAAATGTCAGAGGCATAAGGCCAGCCAGGGGACCTGGGCAGGAGAGAGCTGGGAGAAGGAGACATTCCTTCTTCTCTTTCCTCCATCACTTACACAGATCTTCTTCTCTGCCTTTGTCCAAGTGGACATTCTTGCAGTTGTGCTGCAGGTTTAGTGTTCAAAGGCACAGAGAAGCAACAGGAGGCGGAAGAGCACATGTTATTACCAGAGGAACCAAGACCAGAGAGAAGCATCCAGGGAGCTGTGGGAGAGCTTAGAGCTGCCCCAGCTCATGGTGTTTGAATCCCCTATCTCAGGCCTCAGGACTATCACTGTGCTCCCATGCAGGCTTACCTACATGCTTTAGTGTTCCCTTTCCATCCTCTGATCTCCCTTGAAACCTTCCCTTGGCACCTGGCTTTCACCAGCAGAGAGCTCTGACTGCCCTGTAGGTCTGAGCCAGAGGAGGAGAGATGGCAAAAAAGCATCCTTGCTCAGTGTAGGGTCTGGAGCCCATCACAGTGTGGAGGGTCACGGCTGTGGGGTAGGCTTACTTACGCCCATGTTGTGTACAGTGTGTACCTATACATGGTGTGTACCTCTCACACAAATTCTCTACATGTTGTCTGCCTTCCCCCCTCCCCTCCGTAACAGATGTGGATGCTGAATATTGTTCTTTCAAATCAAAAAGGCACATAACTTCGTGATGTGTGGAGTGGAAGTGGAGGGTTGTGTTTGACAGGGATTTCTTCTGTTTCCTGCCCCACAGTTCTTCTCTGTGCTCCTGCCCTGGGGAAAAAAACGTTGAGAAAATGGAGAACCAGAGGGGAGCACTCGTGGGACACGTCCACTGGGAAGTAGAAGAGGAAGGGGATGAGGAGGATGGGGTGGCTCCTGATGCTTCTCCTTCCAGCCAAATGAGTGAATTGGAAGATGTGCAGGTGGAGATGCTCGAGAAGGCAAGGGAGCTCTTCCAGCTGTGTGACAAGGATGAGAAGGGTTTTATCACCAAGGTGGACATGCAGGTGAGGAAAAAAATCCTTCCCCTTTCCTGGGAAAAGCTGTGATGTCATGGGTGGCAGAAGAGGGCAGAATGTGGCACGTCTTTGCTTTTGGCAAGCATGGGTGTGCATGTGGGCTCTGTCTCATTCAGGTTTCTGGTAACAAAATTCTGCCACAGCCAGCTGCTAGGAATCGAAAATCCAGAAGGGCCTTGGATCTCTAGGGAATTCCTGGGACAAGTGGGACTGCAATTCCAGATTTTTAAGGAGTGCATCAAATAAAAAAAAAATTGCAACAATTCCTACAAACATTAAGTATTCAGTGGATGGGAAATTTCAGGGGGAAACAATCTTTGTTTTAATTTAAAAAAACAAAACAACAACAATACCCCCAAACAGTCAATGATGAAAAAAATCCACCGACCTCTTAACAAAAAAAGCTGTATAACTTTTTTTTGTCTCAATCATAGCTAAAGCTTGCTCTCAAAAACTCACTTTAGGCTTGAACTTTAACTTTGCTCTAGAATAATGCATTTTGTTGCTTTCTGTTTTCTGCTTTTTTTTTTTAGAACCAGTATTTGTTAACAGAATCTCTGTAGTTTTCTGTGAGTTTTATTTTAATGATTTATCAGGAAGATTAGTCAGTATCATCTCTCCCTCCATTTATAATTAACACTTGGCAGGTCCATGCTGGTTTAATTATTGACTCACTTTGTTTTGGGTTGTGTGATGCCTAATTTTGTATAGTTACATTATAAATATTTATTAAGCTTTTATCTAAACCTCCACATTTAATGGTGAGTAATGAGGTTTTAGTCTGCACTTCCTGTTGTTTGGGAGCTTCTTTGCCCCTTCACACCACATGCTCTACACATGTATCATGAAGAGGAATCTCTGCTCTTTGGCTTGTGCCATGGGAATAGTGATGCTGTCCCAACAGGCAGAAGGTGACAGAAGGAAGATAACTCCCTGTTACGGACTGAATATTTTGTCTGTGAGCTGAAATATTTTCTGCAAGTGCTGGGAATTGAATCCAGACACCCACAAGTCTGTCCTCCCTTCCTGGCCAAAGAGATGGAGGTGGTACCTGATGAGTCCATAGAGATCTCTCTTGGGAGCAGCAGTGGTCACAGGAAGCTGGCACTGCCCCGGGGGGGGGCAGCCACCTTTGGGCAGGGGTGGAGGGAGACAGGCAGTGAAGTAGAGGTAATGGTTCTGAAGTGGGAGAGGAAGAGGGTTGAGCTCCCTCTCTGCAGTCCTGGTTGAATCATCCAGTAGTGGAAAGCACTGCCGTATCGGTGGGTCCAAACAGGCAGTTGTGTCATCACTCAGCTGTGCTGGCAGACTGTCGCATCCCAGCCAGCGTGCAGTGCTGAAAGGGCACATTGCTGTGGGCCAGAGCTGAGGGCAAGCAGGGACAGGAGCTAGTCACAGAGGAGACTTGAGTCATGTCTAAATTTTATTTATTCTTTTGTCTCTGCAGCGGCTCCAGAGTGAGCTCCCCCTGACCCTGGAACAGCTGGAGACTGTTTTTGACAGCCTGGAACAGAACAATAATGGATATCTTACGCCTGTGGAGTTCAGCATGGGACTAGGTAAGGACTGCACAGAGGCAGAGGAAGGAAAACGCCCACCTGTGATCATAGAATCATTTAGATTGGAAAAGACCCTTGGGATCATCAAGTTCAAACATCAACCCTACTCTACAAAGTTCTCCCCTACACCATATCCCCCAACACCACATCTAAATGACTCTTAAACACGTCCAGGGATGGTGACTGAACCACCTCCCTGGGCAGCCTATGCCGGTGTCTGACCACTCTTTCTGTGAAAAATTCTTTCCTAATGTTCAGTCTAAACCTACCCTGTTGGAACTTGAAGCCATTCCCACTCGTTCTGTCACTAATTACCTGCGAGAAGAGACCAGCACCAACCTCTCTACAGTGTCCTTTCAAGTAGTTGTAGAGAGTGATGAGGTCTCCCCTCAGACTCCTCTTCCTCAAACTAAACAGTCCCAGCTCCTTCAACTGCTCCTCGTAAGATTGATGCTCCAGGCCCTTCATCAGCTTCATTGCCCTCCTCTGCACTCGCTCCAGCACCTTGATATCTCTCTTGTATTGAGGTGCCCAGGACTGGACACAATACTCGAGGTGTGGCCTCACCAGTGCTGAGTACAGGGGGACAATCACCTCCCTACTTCTGCTGGTCACACTATTTCTAATACAAGCCAGGATGCCATTGGCTTTCTTGGCCACCTGGGCACACTGCTGGTTCATACGGCAGTGATCCAATGATACGATATTTTATCTTGGTAAAGCACAGAAAGTGCAGTGGTTCTGCTGAAGCTGTACCAGCTGTAAGTGCAATGCCCCATGCTTGTGGGAGTAACATCGGAGAAGGTGTGTGTGCAGTACTGCTGTCCTCCTTCCTGAGCCTTTGTGTTGCTGCCTTCTACTACTGTTACCTGCCCACCTGGTAGGGACAGCTTCTGAACATCTACTGGAGTTGGTACATACTCACTGCAATGGCCAGGGACACCTCCCGCTAGACCACATTGCTCAAAGCCCCATCCAGCCTGGCCTTGAACACATCCAGGGATGGGGCCTCCACAACTTCTCTGGGCAGCCTGTTCCAGCGTCTTACCACCCTCACAGTAAAGAATTTCTTCCTAACATCTAATCTTAATGTGCCCGCTTTTAGTTTAAAACTGTTATCCCTTGTCCTGTCGCTACACTCCCCAATAAAGAGTCCCTCCCCATCTTTTCTGTAGGCCCCCTTTAAGTACTAGAAGGCTGCTATAACGTCTCCCTGGAGCCTTGTCTTGTCCAGGCTGAACAACCCCAAGTCTCTCAGCCTGTCTTCATGGTCATCTTTGTGGCTCTCCTCTGGACTTGCTTCAACATATCCATGTCCTCGAACTTGAAGCCATTCCCACTCGTTCTGTCACTAATTACCTGCGAGAAGAGACCAGCACCAACCTCTCTACAGTGTCCTTTCAAGTAGTTGTAGAGAGTGATGAGGTCTCCCCTCAGACTCCTCTTCCTCAAACTAAACAGTCCCAGCTCCTTCAACTGCTCCTCGTAAGATTGATGCTCCAGGCCCTTCATCAGCTTCATTGCCCTCCTCTGCACTCGCTCCAGCACCTTGATATCTCTCTTGTATTGAGGTGCCCAGGACTGGACACAATACTCGAGGTGTGGCCTCACCAGTGCTGAGTACAGGGGGACAATCACCTCCCTACTTCTGCTGGTCACACTATTTCTAATACAAGCCAGGATGCCATTGGCTTTCTTGGCCACCTGGGCACACTGCTGGTTCATACGGCAGTGATCCAATGATACGATATTTTATCTTGGTAAAGCACAGAAAGTGCAGTGGTTCTGCTGAAGCTGTACCAGCTGTAAGTGCAATGCCCCATGCTTGTGGGAGTAACATCGGAGAAGGTGTGTGTGCAGTACTGCTGTCCTCCTTCCTGAGCCTTTGTGTTGCTGCCTTCTACTACTGTTACCTGCCCACCTGGTAGGGACAGCTTCTGAACATCTACTGGAGTTGGTACATACTCACTGCAATGGCCAGGGACACCTCCCGCTAGACCACATTGCTCAAAGCCCCATCCAGCCTGGCCTTGAACACATCCAGGGATGGGGCCTCCACAACTTCTCTGGGCAGCCTGTTCCAGCGTCTTACCACCCTCACAGTAAAGAATTTCTTCCTAACATCTAATCTTAATGTGCCCGCTTTTAGTTTAAAACTGTTATCCCTTGTCCTGTCGCTACACTCCCCAATAAAGAGTCCCTCCCCATCTTTTCTGTAGGCCCCCTTTAAGTACTAGAAGGCTGCTATAACGTCTCCCTGGAGCCTTGTCTTGTCCAGGCTGAACAACCCCAAGTCTCTCAGCCTGTCTTCATGGTCATCTTTGTGGCTCTCCTCTGGACTTGCTTCAACATATCCATGTCCTCCTTGTGCTGAGGGCTCCAAAGCTGGATGCAGTACTCCCGATGGGGTCTCATGAGAGTGGAGAAGAGGAAGGATGCAGAGTAGAGATCAGGGTGAAAGATGAATGGGTGCCATTTGGGCACCTTAGCACAGTGCCCTCTGTGTTATGGCTTGGTGATTCCCAAATCTCATTGTTTGAGGCATTTGTACCAGCCATAGCCATAGATGGACACCATGATGGTACCTGCCTCAGTGCCATTGCTGGCATGGGTAGGCAAGATTTCTCCTTGTGTCAGCCACCAGTTGTCAGGGACCACTTTGTGTTGGCAGCCTGGCTCTGTGGCACTTGCTCCAGTCTAGGCAGAACGCTTCATTTCTGTGTTTCTTTTCTTTATGGTTGTTCTTTGTGTCTGGCTTTATTGAAAATCTTTTCAGACTTTTCCCCTAACTCAAGAGTTTGGCATGGTGTGTTGCCATCTTCCTTCTGGAATGTGCGGGGGGGAAATCAAGGGAAGCAGTTCAAGCTGCAATCAACTCTGCTTCTGGAGAGGGCTCCTTACGTGGCCTCTGAGAGGTTACGGGGTACATCTGCACAACTGACAAAAGAGCATACATTTAAAATGTTCAATTTAAAGCAATCTGAGATCCTTCTAGAATGTCAGAGCAATTTTCAGCTAATTCTCTAGCTCAATTTTCCCATCTGTAAAATAGAGATAATGAAAGATAATGACTCTTTCTTTAAAGCAGACATCCAAAGTGCCTAATCTAAATCCATCTCCTTAATGAACTGTCCGAGCCTCAGGTTTTAAGCTGAATAGGATCTGTATCTCCACACTGGAAACTTTTTTTACTGCAAGTTCTTTTACTTGCATCCCCAGAGCAGTAGAGAAGTGTCTAGGTTGTGGACATACAAAGCTAAGAAGCGGTCAAGTTAAGTGACTCTAGGTACACAAATAGTGGATATTTTTCCCCTTAAAGCAGCTTAATGTTCTCATCCATGCTCTGAACACCCTTGGCTCCTGGCCCTGTAGCTGCCTTTTGAACCAAGCAGATATGTTTTGGAAAGGATGAGTAGCTGCTAATGGAGGTCTGACCTCTGTATACAGGATGGAGGCCTGCGTTTTGGATAGGATTGCTTGATTTGTTTCTTTGAGAAGAATTTGTTCCCAGCATCAATATTTGTCACATGCCTTGCATAGCATGAAGTTCTCATGGCATTAGTCTCTTAGTGTCTCAGCATGAAACAGGATCCAGATAACTGGAAGCCATCCGTACGTGGGATGGGGTGAGGGGTTGTTCAGAAAGTAAGTTTATTATGTTCAGACACTACTCAATCTTAGCAAGAGGGGGTCCTTGTCCCGTAGCACTTGAATCAGAACAGATGTAGCACGTGAGAAGGAAAGGGTAATGATCTCCTCCTCACATTATTTAAGCTGTGGAGGCATGGTGGTATTGAAGGCACGGTGCTATTCAGTGCTGGGCTTGCAGTCCCAGAGGGAGCTTGTGGAGCTCCATGGGAATGAAGTGACCTAATGCTGCATGTTTCACATGCTGAGAATCCAAGGCCGTGGGTGGTAGGTCATCTTCACGCAGATGTGAGCAGAGCCCTCACAGCCAGGGCCAGGAGCCAGTTTCAGTCCCAGCATTGCAGACTGGATGCTGACATCACTCAGGACATCAGAACGGAAGCTCTTTACTGACCAGGGGCTGTGTTCTATACCAGCAGTGTGCAGACAGCTTCTCATGGAGCTCTGTCGGGCCGCCATTTAAATAGCAGCTTATTAAATAACATCCAATTTGACTTTCTTTGTTCTCCTTCTTCTCTTCTCCTTCCACCAGGAAAGTTATTAGGGATTGAGTTGTGTCAAGGGGCTGGGAGAATGGATCACTCCAGACACGAGGAAACCTTTGAGTCAGGCTGGTCAGATGACTTAGACCTGGCAGAGGATGATGAAGAGAAACGATTCTGTTCCATGATGGAGCAGCTCGGAGCAGCCCACATGTTTGACGAGTAAGTAGGGGAGTTGCATGGCATTACTTTTACCCTGCTTTAATCTTGTGATACCAAAAAGTCAAAGTACCAGCAAAGACCAAAGAGGTGAACTGTGTCACTTGCTCTCTGAAGCACTGCTTGGACTTTCTGTACTGCTGGTTTTGGTTTTCATTTGCTTGGTAACAAATGCAGTGAAGTCTGAGTTTTCTCATCAGTTTACAAATACTTCTAGTGCAGTGCTTTTTCGCAAAGAGTTTCCCAAACTGAAGTTCATACCTCAGCTGGAAAATGTAGCAGTTGGTGATGTGGAAGCCCATCTGCCTGCAGCCAATGAAAAGAAGCATGTGAGGGTTAGACAAGGTGAGGAGGATGAGTGTGCTGTCTGTTCCAAAACGATGGTTGACTGTTCGCATATGTTCAGGCAATCTTAGTTCTTAGAGCCTGTGTGAAAGATCTGCGCTCAAGTGGCTTTTTGGCACTGGGCTGATCTTGAAAGGCTGTGAAAGGCTAAACTGGGCAAGGGATGCTCACCCGAGCCTTGAAATTTGTATTATGCCCTTGCATATGGCCCCAGTAGAATCTGCAGTCCCCAGTGTCATCCAGCCGTTTTTTAGGGCCTTCCCAAGTGAAGCATTATGCATAGAAGATGTGCTTCTTGCTGGGGCCAGGGTGCCCAACAGCATCTGCAGCAGCCCGTTTTTTCAGGCATTGTAGCCAAACAGTGTTGCCAGTTTGCAGGGAGCAGCCCTGGTAGGGGCAGGAGATGAACAGGATTGGAGACAGAAGCTGAGAGTGAAGGAGGTTGTGTCTTTCAGAGCTGCATCTGTCATGAAACAGATATGCGGGTTTTTTTCCTCATTTGCATTGTGATGCGAAGCACCTGCATGTTTCTTTTAACGCTAAACAACTTCTGTCCTGAAAAGTTCTGGAAAGCTGTTATGCCTCAAATAATGGAATAACACTGTGAAAGGTCATATTACTGTTCTAGAAAAATAGCCTCTGGTGCTTATTGTTCTGCTTTGAGAAGCATCAGGTCTTAAAGGGGAATAATTCTATGTTTTATTTTGACCACTTACTTGCAGTTTTATGCAATGAGTTAAGTAGCTACTTCATGTCATGCCTTTGTGCCAAGCCAGCTGTTGTAAAGCAGTAATATAAACCAGAAGCTCATTGGGGTCGGAGCGAGAATCTGAACTGTCTGTCTTCACTGTTTTTGCTAGAAAGAAATGGCTTTGTTTATTAACAGGACTTAATATGTTCTGTTATCTAAAACAAGTTTTGATGAAATGCCAGTAACTTTTTCAACCTGCGACAAAAAAAAGACTCTATCATGCAATGGTGGCAGAGGGAATCAAGAGCTTTTCAGGGTTTTTTTGTTTGTTTTCTCACAAAAAAGATTAAGGGAAACAAATACATGGACAAAGAAAAATACCTATTTTGGTAATGTGTGTAGGTATAATTATTCTGTATGTTTCAAGGTAGTTCCTCCAAAGTATTTAATGCATTTATTTTTTTTTAATTAAAAATAGTAATAAAAAGCTCTTTCCCCAAAAGAAGCATGAAGGCAGGCTTATAACACTCTTTGGGAAAGAGTAAGTTTGTAAGTGCTGTGTTCAAGCTACAATGAATTAAATGCCAAAACAGTGTAATCTTTATTTCAGGTTCAGAAAAATACACCTTTGGGTTTTCAGGGCTTCTTCCTGTGACAGCTGGGCAAACTTGTTTCTTTTGTTTGTCCCTCAGTTTCCAAACCTGTAAAATAAATAAATGACAAGGACAGTAGCATGACTGGTAAAGTCCTGGTGTGAGAACAATATCTGTATGATGTATGCTAAAATTCCTGGGCTATAACAGTTTGTTACTTGACCATAGCTCACAGCGAATTTGCTGAATCTTCAAGTCTTGGTTTAGACACAAAATATATTATTGCTTAATACTTGAAAAGTAATCATTCCAGGTTTGCTTCCTAGAGTTCTCTTTTCCTCTTTCAGATGACTTCCTTTATTTTAACCTCGCAGTAGATCTTGCTCCACGTGCATGCTCTGCCATTGTCCACCTCCCCTCATCTTTGCTATGATGGTCTAATAGAGGCCATCACAGGAGAAGGGCAGTTTGACTGTCCCGAGTGCACGTTGGAGTTGAAGTAACAGTCTGTAAGATGGCACAGAAACTCATTTGCTTTTCTTCTCTCTTGTATGCTTGCTCCAGTCCACGTGAGATTCGGGAACTCTGGGCTCGGCTACGAAAGGAGCGTCCGGAGCTCTTATCCAATTTTGAAGAGTTTCTGTTGCGTGTTTCATCATACATAAGGGAGGTGAATCACGAGAAGGAGTCAATGGAACAGGCATTGAAACGGTAAGGAGAACATCGTGGCCATTTGCTGTATGAAACCAGCTGATGCTTGGATGCTGCCTCAAATGCAAGGAGAAGACTGGGTTACAGGATGCAGAGATTTTTCTTGCTGTAATAAAATTATTCTTTATCTTGATCTGATCCCCATGGGTTTGTTTTGCATCAGTGCCCAAGCAAAACATTTGGTCTGGTTAAAATCCCACTCAGTGCCACACAGCTGTTAGCAGGAATCTCTTTCCACCCTCCTCTCCTGGTTTTTTTTTTCAGTGTTCTCTTTCCTGACCTGTATTCACCTTGCCTTTTGTAGGAAGGAGACAGACCATGACCGAGAAGTCAGGTGCCTTTATGAAGAAATGGAGCAACAGATCAAAGCAGAAAGGGAGAGGCTGATCTGCCAGGTACCTCATCTCTCTTGGCTGAAGTCAAACTTTCCCTGGTCTGAAGTAGAGGTGACGGCTCATCTGGTCAAGGACCAGCTCTTATTGTGCTGGGTGTTATATGCACAGGTGTGTATCTTTACCTTTGCAGGAAGCACTGAGACATGACAGGAGTAACCTGCTCCAGAAGGAACTGCACAGCAAAGAGCAGGAGCTGGAGAAAATCCTGTACCGCCAGAAGAAGGTAATAGCACCCAAATCCTTTGTAAAGAAGCACCTCCCCTTCTATTGTCTCTCTGCGAACACCTTTTCTGGTTGAGAATCTTTTTCATCTGCTCAGGGTTGGTACTAGTTAGTCTAGTTCTCTTCTGACTCTGAAAATGTTGAAGTGGTTTTTCAAGTGATTGGTTTGTCTTCAACTGTAACATCTTCCTAAGAAGATGTGTGGACAAAACATTCATATCTGCTTTGTTTTCTCTTGGCACAATTTTCCCATTGGTTGTATGATAACTATTTGGCAAGGAAGACAGGGGAAAAATTTGGAAGTTATGAGTCTAGAGCCTTTTGTGGTGTGAAAGCAAGCTGTGTATGGACATACTAGAGCCAAATTTCTCTAGTTTGTGTTTTCTGATTGCTCCAAAATAACCCAGAGTGAACAGTTCTGTGATGCTTAGAGCTGTACGTACTGTATGTACGCATTTCAGCATCTAATGACGTACTGATTAATCGGTCACAGAAGAGATCAAAGGAGAAACTTTCCTTTAGTGTGCCAGCCCTGGCATGGACATTTGTATGGGATGGTCCATTCTGGATATTTTTTTCTTTTTGTTTGAAGAACAGGAGCATGACCCCCAGAGAAACAAGTCATGGGAGGTACCTGTAAGATGCTGGCAACTAGGGGTATGCAAGTTGGGTACCTAGCTGCTATGTGGATGAAATAGCACTTCTCTGAAATCATCAGCTCATTGGGCAACAGTTGGAAAATCCAGCAAAACTTAGGTGCCATCAGGAAGGATATTGAGAATTAGATAGATTTCATTTTCCTGCTGCCCACACTTTTGATGTGTCTTAACTGGTGTGTGCAGTTCTAGTCTCCTCTGACTCCATTGTGTCCTTCTTAAGTATGAAGGTACTGGAGCATCTGCCTCAGGACAGCCTAGACTTAATTTTTGAGAGGAGGAGACTGAGGGAGGAAGATATAAGTGAACTCTATGGACTCAGGAAGGTGGCGGATAAGGTCCGCACGGAACTGTTACTCTCTACCTCCTGCAACAGCGGAGGTGAGGGACACTCAGACCAGTATGAATTTGATTTAGAAGAACCTACCTCTTTACACAGAGATTAGTGAACTTCTGGATTTTTTTGCCACAGGAGGCAGACAATATCAGCAGTTTAAAAATGGATTGGACAAACAAACGGACAACAGGTTCGTAAATGTTTATTAAAAGGAGGAATAGTCAAGTATGTGGCCTCCAACATCCCTAGTCCAGGGACCATGGATGCTATAGGTATAGATGTGACCACACGCCAGGAGGTGTTTGAGAGGAATGGACCATAGTTAGGTGTCTAGACGTCCTCTTTCTAGGTCGCATCCCCTCTTGCTATGCGTGAAGGCAGAGTACTGGGCTCCATGGACACGTAATCTTACTCGAATGGTCATTTCTGATGCTCTTTGCTTAGGACAAACCTCAGAGTTATGTAGGTAACCAGGTCCCCCTTGTGGTGTAAGACCAGTAGTGTAATCGTGCTGTTCTGTGCTATTGCTTCCATGTACAGACAACGTAAACGAGAGATTTGTGTGAGATAGAGATTTCTTAATCTTAATGCAGGTGCTTTACTTAAAGCTTGTCCCCTGGCTTATTGAAAATCCAAAGGCTGTAGTTTCTGTTCCTTGGTCTCAACTCCACTGCTCGATGTATGTGGTCATGCTCAAATTTTTCCTGATGTCCAAAGGACTGGAAGTCTCCAGAGAGAGCTGGGTGTGACTTGTGCTTGTAGCCCCAATGGGGAGAGATGTGGAGCTTGTTTTTCAAGGAACCTATGAAAGGTCACTCCTGCTCATGACTGTTGTACATGTGTGCTGGCAGAGAGCAGGGCAGCAAGAAAAAAGCACTTTATCTTGTGCCACAGTGTGCTGTTTTTCTTTCCCTTTGAGAGGGGGAGAAGGTAGGCTGAGAGAAAAGGCAAGCTGAAGGTATAAATGTGGAGGCTGACTCTGGCACCTCCTGCACTGGTCACAACTGCTTCCTGGTGCTCCTCTCTGGTTGCAAGCATGGACTGTATAACTTTTTGGGGTAAGTTCTCAGATGGGTACCACAATTTCTGCAGAGCACCAGCTTCAGCAGAGGGCACTGGTTAGCTGGTATGGCTGGCTAGATACTGAAGTGCCAGTATGATCCTTCTTGAGATGGGCGGGTTTGACGATTGCATCTGTCTTTGCCTCTTTCCCAGGCTCTGCCAGCCACTGTGAGGAATCACATCGCTGGTGGAGTACATGACAGCAGGCTTTAAAATTCCTAAGTCAGGTTTGTTAGTCGTGCTGGGGTCTTGTGCTGCCTAGAGTACAGCTGTGCCTCAGTGGCATTTAAACAACATCTCTAGCCCGAGGCCCTGTCTCCAACAGTAGTTAAGGCCACCCAATCACTTAACTTTCCAGGTGCAGTGTGCGATACTCCTAGCACCTTGATACGTCTCCTTTCAGCTGCTGTGGGCTCAGGAAGCCCCCAAACTAGAGGATGCATTTCAACAACTGTGCCTAATAAGTCCCGACAGACGGACTCCTGCTTCTGCCCAAATTTTTCCAGTCCTCCTTTGACCCTCATTTGCACTCTGATTTCTGTAATGCCAGATAGCAGCAAACTCTGCACGCTGCCTGAAGCGCTTCCTCAGCTGTGCCTGACTAATCGTATTGCTTGCTCCCCAGTGCTGGCATGATGAGAAATAATTGCTTCCAATTCACCTTCTCTATGCCACTGGTGGTCCTGTAGACCCAAGTGGTGTTTACTTCCCTTCTGCCTCGTTGTTTACATCTGCTTTTTCAGCCTGTTTTTACGGGCATGATTGTAGCACAAAACCTTTCCTTTTTACGTTTAACCCCCTTCTCCTCTCTCATTGCAGCTGGAACATCAGCTACAGTCTCTGAACTCAGAGCAGCTGGAGACCCGTGTACAGAACGAAAGGCTACGGCACCTGAATGAAAACCTACTGGAAGAGCTGGAGAAAAGCAAATGGGAGCTGGAGGCGGTGAAGGGGCAATTACAGAAGCTCCAAAAAGAGGCTCAGGTTGAGCAAGAGCAGAAGGACAGGTGGGAATGGGCAGGGAAGGGGGTGGCAGGGCAGGGACCCAGGCAGAGAAGGAAGAGTGGGCAAATAGCTAAAGAAAAAGGATCTCTAATTAGAAGCCTTGGTCTCATCAGAGGATTGCCTGTCTCTTCTTGAGGAAAAGTAATAACATCCTAGTGGTCTTATGGACCTAAACAGGGAGCGATACTGCTAGCTTCCACCTGCCTTTAGTGGGAAATGAATATGCTCATTGACATTTGGCTAGAAAAGCACTGTAAAAAATACAGATGTTCCTCAGCCTAAAGGAGGCTTCTCCTCTGTGTATTTTCCAGTTCACCATCGCCTCTATAAAGTTGCTACAGGTCCTCTTCTATTCACTTGTGTTCCTGTTTCTGGGCTTAGGCTAATAGTTCTTAGGTAAAACATTAGGCTGTTTCAGATCCAGATGGCAGTGAGCATCCTTCCCATCTCTAGCAGCTGAGGAGACTGAAGTGTGAAAGGAGAAAATGGGATGCCTGCCCTCGCGTTGAAGGAGAGTGGGAGAGCTGGGGTACAACCCATCCATCCTAGCTCCTCTGGCAGTGCTGCTTCCTCTGAATCATAGAATTGTAGAATGGTTTGGGTTGGAAGGGACCTTAAAGACTATTGAGTTCCAACCCCCACTAGACCAGGTTGTAGGTCCATGTGTCATAAAAAGCTATTTAGCATTTATTTTTCGAATGAAAAGTACAGCAATCTTATCTGCTGTGTGGGGGCACAGTAAAAAAAACCAACACTAAATGTAAAGTTTGCTGGAGTGAAACAAGGAGAAAGTTTTAAGGCAGAACATTTCTACTATAGGACATACCAGCTTCTGGTTTTGCAGGTGTTCTACCATATGCAGTTATCGTGCAAATTTAGTTATCCATAATCAATGAGGTACCAGATTTTGTATACTATAGAACCTTAATAATGGAATAGAAGTATAGTCAGATTCCCTGACTACAGAATTCACTACTGATATAATTTTTATTGTGGGGGGGAATCCTTCTAGCACAGGGCAGGCCTTTATGTTTGAGAATACCATGAGTGTCCCTGGGAAAGGGATCTTTGTATCCCATTAACTTATTTTCCCTTTTAAAATCCCCTTCACCCAGGGATGTGTTTAGAGTCTCCAAGAACATGCAGAAAGAGAAACAAAGCCTCCTTCGGCAGCTGGAGCTCCTCAGGTAAGAACAGGGCAGGGGCTGGAAATCCTGAACTCTTGTAAGAGACTGAGGCTCTCACAGAGCACTGTGCTCACTTCCCTCACAGGATGCAGTGGGAGCATATTCAGGCAGTGTCCAGACATTGCTTGTTTTTCCAGGTCCAGAGTTGTGTGATCTGTCAAGCTCTGGCAGAACACAGGCTGTGTTATATCACCAAGTAATCCCTCCACTGAAGGAATGTAGCCTTTCCTGCTGCTAAGGGGACCATGTGGAGCCCATTATCTGAGCTGAGATACATGGAAATCCCAACTTGTCTGGCAATAAATAGCATCTTTATCTATGTCCCAAGCTCCTTTTCTGTTCTAGCTTTCAAATGTTGGTTTTTACTCTGTTTTTGATGAATACTTCCTTGTGTCTCTCCTGTGTCTTCCTTTGGAGCAGAGAGATGAACAAGAAACTTCGAGATGAGCGAGACGCTTTTGAAGCCAAGAAGCTGGTTAGTCTAAGAAAGAAAATCCTAATTCCCAACCACCCTCCTTTCACCTGCTGCTGTTGCTGTCGCCACTCGGGGGCCTGTCACTTCCACGGGGGACAATGACCTGAGCTCACAAGGCCTGGTGTGGTACCTAATACAGACTTTGCAGCCCCTCTCTGCCCATGCCAGAGAGGAGCTCTGCTGGCTGCTGTTGCCAACTGCCCAGGTTTAACCCAAGGCGCGTTAGCCTGTGACTGTCACACAGCCCCGTGCAGGGTTGCAGCGGGTGCTCCCTGCTGCACACATGAAGGGGGTGTGTTGTGACAGGCACTGGGCACATGCAAGGAGGGGAATGAAGCTGGATGCATCCCTGGTGGTGAGGAAGAAGACAGATTCCCAGATGTGCTGCCCGCTGACTAGGGGTGGAGGGGCATGGGAAGGTTTTGGAGTTTCTCTGACCCCTTGAGTTTGTAGCAGATGTTTTCAGATGTTCCTCTGGGGCAGCTCCCCATTGCTGTGAACTCTGCTGGGGTGGAGGTATGGTAGTGAGCCTTGTGTCAGAGGGCTAGGAGAAAGAAGGGGGCCTCTGACATCTGGAACAGTCCATTCCATATCTGGCCTTTCCCAGTCTCCAAGATAAGTACAATATGTGACCTATTTTTAATTCATATTATTTTTTCGTGAAAAAGTCTTTGTGTTCCCAAATGTCACTGGCAAGGCTGCTCTGTGCTCTTCTTGGACCCATCCCTGCCACCATGTGTCTTTGCCTGCTCTGCCATCGTGCCCCACCTGAAGATCTGGAAGTGCCTGCCTTGCCACGAGGACAGGCAGTGGTAGGCTGTGAGAGACATTCTGGCTGGTGTGTAAATGGAAGCACAGGGATTGTGCCCAGATAGGGGACAAGATGCCCTGCGGGGGGAGAGGCTGGAGTTTTTCTCCAAGTGGAGCAGCAGCTGCCTAAAATAACTTCAGTAACTGTTGTGGATGGAGGCGAGGTGTGTGCCTTTGTGTATGTGTTTCTGAAATCTGAAAGAAGACTTTTTCTTTTTCTGCATTTTTAAAGCTGCTAAGTATGTGTGTGTACACCAGAGCTTCCTGCTCCCTCTTGGAGAAGTAATAAACAGTCACTCTGTAGCAGAGTCCAGTGCAAGTAGGCAAAGAGAATGGTTTGTTCTCCTCTTGCCATGCGTAGTGTTTCATCAGCTTCTGGGGCAGGTGGCCCATGGAGACCACACTTCAGGTATGTACCTCTGTGTGTGCAAAGCTTGTCCACTTCTCTCCTTTTCCCCAACTAGGACCTGCTCAGGGCTGCTCTGAAACGTGATGGTTGCAGGTGAACCTAGGAAAGAGCCTAGCAGAGAGAGTTGTAGTACAGAGGAGCCGCTTTCTCCCATCTCCCTGTGCTGATAGTAAGGATGGGGAGGTAAGGTCATCTCATCTGGCAAGGCTGCGTCATGCTGGGCAGATACAGCCCGTACCAGGGTAACATTTTTTCCTTTGTCAGCCAGGACATCTTGTTGGCCACTCTCGTTTTAGTCTGCAGGAAAGCAGGCTCCAGGGGATCGCAGAGATGCTGCTGTTGTCATAGACCTGCAGAAGATCTGCTGTCCAGCCTGTCCCACTGTAAAGGGGAGAGAAAATAGCAATACTTCCCTGCAGCAGCAAAAAGGAGAGTCCGGTCTTCTGATGGGGATCCCTAGTGTGTGTGACACTCTCTCTGCCAGAAACTGTCAATGCTTTTACAGTCTAAAAAGAAACCCAAGGCTTTAATGCCCTCTGTTAGTGCTAGGAAGGGTTATGTTATTTCTGTGAAATGAAGGTGTGATGAACAGTGATTCTTTCATAGCAAAGATTTTGAAGTGGTTGGAAGGAGGAGTTGGTCTGTATGTGGCTGATAGCAACCCAGCCACTGCTCCTTTGCACTTCTCAGTGCCCAGCTTAATACCTTGCTCTTCATAAGAGTTTCTGGCCTTGTCAGGGTAGGCCTGGCCCCATGGCACTGTGGGGCACTGTTTTGCCCCAGAGGCTAGGTCACAGATAGTGATGTGTGGCTATTTCTGCCTGTGTGTAAACCACTGCTGGGTGCTTTTAAAACCCAGGAGCTGTGGGTTCAGTTTCACACCCATGACCCATCTGGCTATGGAGTTACGCTTGCATGCTGTATGTCGACAGAGCAAATTTCACATCTGCTCATCATGAAGAGTGTTTTGGGACTTTGACTACATTGGACACGTATTTGTATTTCACTAATAAACCAGAATTTTTCCTATCCCGCTGATAAACCAGAATCTTTCCCATCCAAAATGCCTGCATGTGTTGTGGTGTTGTGGAATTCTTGCCATTGTGTGTTGTACAAGCTGTGATGTCGCATCTGTCCTTTTACAACCCCAGTGAAAAGCCAAATGTTACACAAACCTGGCAGGCCAATAAAGCATGGCAGAGCCAATGGCAAAACATGCCCCGTTGTTTCTCCTTTCTTACCCAGGTACGTACTCTCCAGGCTGTTTCCTCTCCAAGTAGGATGGTGCTGTAGCAGAGTGCATGGGAGTCCCTTTGCTCTGCAGGTGACTTGAAGGTTGCGACTCAGCTCTAGTGGGCTGGACCATGATTTCCTTGTTTCTGTGTGTCTAGAGAGTGCCCATGAGTGAGCCTGCTCAAACTCTGAAAACTTCCTTCTGTGTCCCCACTGGAGAACCACTAGTTGGCTGAACCACAGCCTGATATCCATGTTGACCTAAGGGTTGCTATGCACTTGAGGGTCTTTTGCCTTGGAAGATATGTTCTCCAGAGTTGTGAGCCATTCAGTGCTGGATATTTTTGTGGCTGGAGCTTCTCTTGTGCACCATTTTAAAATGTAAACAAATGTTTTGGTTTTTTTTTTTTTCCTTCTGTGTCCCCACTGGAGAACCACTAGTTGGCTGAACCACAGCCTGATATCCATGTTGACCTAAGGGTTGCTATGCACTTGAGGGTCTTTTGCCTTGGAAGATATGTTCTCCAGAGTTGTGAGCCATTCAGTGCTGGATATTTTTGTGGCTGGAGCTTCTCTTGTGCACCATTTTAAAAATTTTAACAAATGTTTTGGTTTTTTTTTTTTCTCCTCTCAAAGTTCCTAGTTGGGTGAGGTCCTCTGTGGAGTCCAGGGTGTCTTCTTTTGTTGGCCTGCATTGCAGTAAATGTGCCCTGAGAGTTCTGGCCGACAGAGCAGCTTCTTAATTTTTTACCTTTTCAAATAAGCCAGGGGTTATTGAAGAAATAATCTTCGTAGTCCTCCCCTGGGCTGTGGGCTGCATGAAGAAAAGCCTGTCCAGAGCTGCCTGCAGGTAGTTTGGTCAGTTCAAAACTACTGCCAGAGGCAGATCTGGCAGGCTGCAAACTTCCCCACCTTTACTCCTAGAAATAACTTGTGAGGACGTGTCAGAAATCTCCAGGCTTACAGAGTGAGTGCATCTCCCTTTCCTCCAGCCCAGAGGCGGTGGGCATGTTGCCACGCTGTCTCTCACTCTGCGTTTTCTGTGTAGCCAAATGAGTTAGCCAGTCTGTTTGGGGGACTAGGGTTTGGCATGGCATCTGGGGGGGCTGGCAGGTCAATCCCCTCTGCCACAGGCTTTCCTGCATGATCTCAGGCAAGTTGCTTATCTTTGACTCTGCTTGAGGATAACAAAGCTGCTGCATGGGGGGAAGAGGGTTGCAAGAGGAGTTGTCCTGCTTTCTTCTCTGGGGAGCTGGTGAGCACTGGCTGTAGGAAGTGTGTAGTCTGAGGTAAGTAGGAGGAAAGCATGGAGAGGGATGTTTGTAAGGCAGAGCATGTGCATTGCCCTTTGCAGAGCGATCTCCTCCCTTTCCTTTGGTGCATGTGCAGCTCTGGATGAGTACGGGTGCAGGAGGGGTGCTAGTGCTTTCTGAGGAAGGGGCAATTGGTCTGTCCCACAAAACATCAGCATAATAAAAAGGCAGGTGGGGAAAGAGAAATTCAGCTGTGAGAACAAGTGGAGAACAAGCCACAGAAATGAAAGTTCTGGATGGCTAGAGGGAGAATTCTATTTGGGGCACCACCATTTTTGATGTATTTTGTTGCAAAGGGGAAAGCAGCAACAGTGATGGCTTCTTTTGCATGAGTTAAATGATCTGAATTGAGGAAAGCAAGCCCTGTGCTCACCTCTGTTTAAGTCTGCCAGCGGGGCAGTACCACCACATGGTGTGGGGCTGCACGGGCTCCAGCCTTGCCTCCCCAAAGCAGTCTGTGGAGGTAGTAAGTGGTTGAACTGGGGCTGGTCAGGTTCCTGTCTCCTAATCGCATTCTTCATCCCTTCTCTTTTCAACTTCCAGGCACCTCAGAGCAAAAAGCCCCTGTTGAAGAAGGGGTCAGTGCTAGGCAGCTACCTGCTGGATGACAAGCCAGTCAAACGGTTAGATGGACATCTGTGTTGTGTTTGTGGTGTCAGTCTGT
Organism: Calidris pugnax; assembly: GCF_001431845.1. NCBI lineage: Eukaryota > Metazoa > Chordata > Aves > Charadriiformes > Scolopacidae > Calidris > Calidris pugnax. The sequence continues at coordinate 854,486 of NW_015091083.1, read as the reverse complement.
GCCCGCTGGAGTACCCTGTCAGTCAAGCTGTGTCCTGTGTCTAGTTCCCCCACCTTGGTGCTGGCTGGTTTGGGGAGAACGTTGGGGGTGCATCTCAACTGTGGCTCTAGTTGCCTCTTGGCATCAGGTGGTGAAGGTGAGGATGCTGGTAGCTAATTTCCACAGGGGAATGGCTCCCCTCTGGGCTGCTTCTAAATGCAGCAGAGGGAGCAAACCTAAATGCCATCAGAAGCTATGGGAGCGTTTATGGGATGGGAGTCACGAAGGCTGCCCCTGACCGAGTTGGACAGCTCCATTAAAATGAGTGGATCATCTCCCAAGTGTGCCAGTTCCTCCTCAGGCAGAAATCCTGTCCACTGGCTCCTCATGCCAGAGCCCATCTCCCTGGGGCATGGGAGAGGGCAGGAGTTGCACAAGGCTTGTGTTCTCTCTGGCAGCTGAAAGCCCCAAGCAGAGGGCCCAGCGCCAGGTGGGTTCATCCTGCCCATCTCCCTCCACACCTATGCAGATGTTCACCTGGCACACCAGGCCTCCTCTTGCACCAGGGCAGGTGAACCCGTCTGTGTGGCCAAGGCCTTTGTTGTTGTTTTTTCCCCCTCTCCATGCAGACTATGCAGTGGCTTCCATACCCACATACATCTGCTTCTCTGAACTCTGCTGGCATTAAGCATTGGCCCTTGTGAACTAGCTGTGTGACCAGCACACTGGTATTGGCCAAAAGCTGCTGCTTCTGAGTGGCAGGGGAGGCCAGCCCAGCCCTGATCTGGTTTGGAGCTGGATGTCCCCTGCAACTGCTGGCCCCAAACAGGTTTTAAAGGCAGCACGTTTCCCTGTTTCCTACCAGATTTCTGCAGGTTCCACTGCTTCCCAGGTTCTCCTGATGCCAACCAGAGACATAGGTCTAGGCTTAGTTTCTTCCAGCTTCAACTCGACCTTAGTGCTTGCAGTTCTGGTAGTGGCGTTTAAGAACTGAGCTTCAGGCTCATGGACTGGTGGAAAACCACACAAACCAGGGCTGGTTCTTGAGCCCTGGCTGGGAGGCTGGTTGGATAGGTCTGAGGCAGAGCTCTTTCATGGCTGTGTGACTGGCAGACATGCTATCCATGGGATCAGACACCCAATTTCTTCCATCCTCCTCCTCAGCTATTCTTGCAAAGATCCTGCTAGCTGCTGCTGGCATAAACCCACTGGAAAGCATTAACAGGTGGAGAAGTCTGGCAGTGAGGGTGATGTGAGAATGGGAGAAGTATTTGTTGGTCCTGTCCCAGTAATGTGTCGCAGCACATTGCTTGAGAAACATGAATAAAATCCATTAGATCTGGAGTCACTGTTCAGAAAGCTCTGTGCTTGTCCATTTTTTTTCCCCAAAAAAGGCTTTTGAGTCTCAGCCCCTCATTACTGTTACTCCTGCTAGCCCTGCGAGATGAGGACTGTTCCCCTGAGCCTGGAAGAATATGTCTGTTTTCCATGGGGAGAAGTTCCAGCTGGCCTAGCTCTGGGCTGGCATTTGGGGCAGGTACAGGGAGTGGATGTACAGGTGTGGATGCAGGCCAGAGCAGAGCCAAGACCACGTAAAGTGACCCTGGTGTGAGCATCTTCACTGCAATTTGCACACCTGTGGCAAGTTTCTGCTGCCTGAACTCAGTAAGACCCTGCTACAGCAACGTTTGGAAGTGATGGGCTTGTTTCCTGGAGCGGGGCTGTGTGCTTTCAGCAGAGGGCAGTCACATGTGTGCACACCACACCTGGACTCCCAAGGACGGTCAGCCAGCCCTTGCCCCACTGCCTGCCCTCAAAACCCTTTTCACTTAACCTTGAAACCTTTGTTACTCCTTTTTTGTTGTATTCGGTAATAAAAATGGAGGAGGGGTTGTTAAATATTTTTTTTAATATATATTTTTTCCTGTTGCCATCTTTGTATGCTTTGCCTCATTTCTCAGTACTGGGGGAAGTGGGAGGCTAAGAATCCTTGACAAATCTAGAAGGTGGGAATTTTTATGAAAATTAATGAAATATATGTCGGCACATATGAGTACAGCATAGCTCAGGTGAGCTGTCCCTTTCCCTAGAGGTGCCTCTGATGCCTTAGTCACAGGGAGCGTGGGGAGCGTATGTATGAAGCAGAGTTCCTGCAAGCATTACATACGCGCTAATTGGATCTCACTGGTGTTTCGGGAATTTGCAATCTCCTCCTCTCTCTCTTCCCTTCCCTCCCCTATTCCCCATCGTGTTATGTCCGTCCTCCCCCCGCCTTCCCCCCCCCCAAATTGTGGTGCCGGTGGGCTTTAATACAGACAACTGGCCTCTGCGGACCTTCCCTTCACCTTCCCCGTGGACACGGCAGTGGAAGAACCCAACAAAAAGAGCTGTAAATACTTCCCAGGCAACGGGACATGGCTGAAGACAGGAGAGGGAGGCAGCACAAACTTTGGAGAGAAGAGCGGAGACAAGGATAGATGGTCATTGTCAGCAGATGCTGAGTGGTTGAGGACAACCTTGAAGGGTGATGCTGACTGTAGAAAAAATGCAGATGGATTAGATGATGCTCCATTGCCTCCTAGAGGACAGCCTGTTGGCACCGAAACCAGGGTGAGTGCAATTACTTGGGGTTCTTCCTGAGACATCTGCTACCAGGTACTTGAGGGTTTCTGACTCTCTTCCCCTCTAACTCCAGCACCATATAGTGCAGGGGTCCAATGCCTAAATCAAAGCACAGTCTGCAGCCGGGCTTTTCAAAACAGCTTCCCTTTCTTCCATTGTAGCTCCAGGCACTGGAACCAGCCAGCTGTTCCCCAGACCGCATCTTTAAAGTAGTGTTTGTGGGGAACTCTGGTGTTGGGAAGAGTTCCTTCATCCACCGCTTCTGCTATGACAGGTTTTTGGCTGAACTCAATGCAACCATCGGTAAGTAATAGTGTTTCTGGCTAAAAAGGGTGAGAGAGTCAGCCTGGACACATGCTTTTTGTCAGTGTTTTAGCCCAACTAAAGTTAAAGGTGGTCCCTCACCCAATTTCAAATCAAGCTTGCAATTTCCCTGAACTAAATAATGTTGATCTTGGCCATTGGCCTTGCAATGACAAGTTGCTCTCTCTCTTTGTCCCATCTTACAATCATTGTTACCTTCCTGACAGGTATTGATTACCAGGTGAAGAGTCTGATGGTGGATAACACCCAGGTTGCCTTACAGCTGTGGGATACAGCTGGACAAGAAAGGTAAGCAATTTCTGTGAGGATGCCCTACTGCCAGGCTCAGCGTAGAAAACAGGAGGAAAAGGAAAGAGTGCACGCACCTGGTTTCTGTCTCTGGGAAAGTTGGTAGCTTCAGAAGGACCAGAGAGATGACATCAGCTATTCCAGTGTTGAACCTGCAGCAACGGTCTGTTTTGGAAATTTCTAGAAGCTGTGGCTGTGAAGCAGGGCCCAGGGAGATCACTCTGAGGACTGATGGAAAAGTAGTTTTCCATATGTCTGACCTGCATGCTCGTGGCCTCAGGTAGTCTACCCATAAATCACTGTGGGGTTTGAAGCTTCTCCAGCCCTCAAAGCTCTTCTGCATCAGCCTGCTTCTGGGAAAAACTGCGGGGAAGGGCTGCAGATTAGGACAGAAACAAAGGCTCTGGATAGACATCCCCAGCTGCTCACCATCACTTGCTCTTCAGAGGGTAGAAAGGAGTGTGTGAACCTTTCCAGATCTGATTCAGACGGAGCCAGCCGAATAAGCTTCATCTGTGGGGAAGGTGATTTGAACTATCCTGCTGGACTCTTGTCAGTGAGGTTATTGGCCCCTTCCACTGTCCCTTCTGCTGATGGACTTGTGGAAGTGATAACCCTTGGGAGAGGATTAGCTTTTTGTGTAGCTTTTTGCGACAGTGAGTACATGTTCTCCATTTGAAGGCCTCTAGTTTCAAAAGCATGGGCCATCACTAGATGTTACCAACACTGTTAGTGAGGATCAGAGTAGTAGAGGACACACTTGATCCTCATCTGCTACTAGAGATGTAGGCCCACCACTAACAATGTAAATTAGACTTTATTTAGGATGCACTTTGAAGCTGAAGATGAAAAGCTATTTCAAGGGGGCCGTTAACCTCAAGAGTCTGGCAAACAGAAGTACCGGGTATTTGGGGCTAAATATGCTGTGGGGGCAGGGCTTCAGGAGGCAGCTGAGGTCATGGGAATATTATAATCCTGAGCTGTGCCAACAGAGTAATGATGCTGTTTACCTCCGTCAGTTAGACCATGCAGACCTGGTGAGAAAGTACTAAGTAGGAGTATCTCTTGAAAAGCAAAGTATTTCTTCCAAAATCAAGCTTCCTGCTGAAGAAAGAATGATTTTTGAGGGGATTCCTGTGCTTATTTCAGTGCTGAAGCTGAGCAGTAAGGGGAGTTGTTAGGGCATGAAGTGTGATATTTTACTGTGACCAGATTGCATCAGAGGCCAAAATCAAGATATCGTCTCTGCAGAAGGACCTTTAGGATAGGCCCCTGCAGCCTTAGCAGGTTTTAGACATCTACTTGCAAGAGAAAGCTTGGCTCAATGCTGATACTGAGTAGGAGACTTAGGAAGAAACAAAAGTTTTTCTTACTTCTAGAGAAATACTAATTACTTCTAACTGGAGGTGTCCATCTATGACTATCCTATGGAAGAGACAGAGAAAACCCATGGAGCATGCAAGAACTCCTTGGTGACTTCCCTGAGACCTGCGCACACTACCTTTGGTGTTCCTTCTGGAGCATCTAGCCTGTCCTGTTGTTCCAGAGGTGCACCTTGACTGCCAAAGATAGAATCTGTGCTTTCTCAGTTGGGTAGTTTCTAGAATGTCATGCCCTTATTGTAGTGAGTAAGAACTGGCTTCAGGCAATTATGTGAAGAGTTCAGGAGGGTTACTACTTGCTGTAGGTTTTCTTGGTTCTTAATAGAATAGGAGAGCTTGTTATCCTGTGCAGGGCCAAAATACACAGCTGTCCAGTGAGATCTCAGTACTTGTGTTGCTTTTAATTCCATCAGTTTGCAATCAGCGTGGTTATATCATAGCCCTGTCACAAACTGGTTACAGATTTTAAGGTTTGGATTTCTTTTTTGTTGGAATTTATTCCCAAAATACAAGTCTGTGGTTCTAACTGGTACCCACAAGACAAAGTAGATGTCTGGTGGGAGTCTCTCCTGGTAATTGTGTCTAACTGATGATTTTTATGTATGATGGCATTGCTTTGTAGATTCAAAACTGATTGTACTGATGCTGAGATCTTAATTGCTGTTTTGGCAGCACTGGGGCAGACATTACGCATGCCTAGTTCATACTGTGGTACAGCTTAGTCTGCAGATTCTTCTGGGCTCTGGAGAAAAGATCATGTTCTTTCCATCCGTTTCCCTTTTCATAGGCAATTACCTTTTCCTGTCCCACCTAAACAGATTCTTCTGTTTCTTTCTTTCTGACCTGCAAAGGTCTTCCTTCCTGCTTTCTCAGCACCGTGTGTTTGGAAAGACTCCTGCTGACCCATGGCTGCTGGCCTGCTCTCAAAGGTGCAAGGATCTGACCTGCCTGTCACCAGTCTGTTCACACCAGCCCCAGGGGACACCTCTCACACGCAGGGGCTGCCAGGCCTTGCAGAGAGCCTGCACTCAAAGACAGCTAATCCCATTCTGTTTCTTGTCATTACACAGCCGTGGTTCTGAGAGTGCCTTTGGTTTCATTTGGGCTCAGGTTTCGGAGCATTACCAAGCAGTATTTCCGGAAGGCGGATGGGATTCTGGTGATGTACGACATTACAGCCGAGTGCTCCTTCACGGCTGTGCGGAACTGGATGAGCAGTGTCCAGGTGAGAGCAGGGATTCAGCTCTCTCGTGCTGGTGGGGCTGCCACTGCCTTGCTCCAGACCAGCTCCCACAGTCTGCCTGGGAGCGACGTTCTCCGATGCTCCAGGAGGTCCTATTGACCATGGGAAGATCAAAGCAGATGCTATGGGTACTGTCTGTGGTAGTCAGTTTGGGACCAGAGGCTTCTTGTTGAAGATACCAAAGCCAGTGGTAGCCCATTAAACGAGGGAGGGCTGTTTCTATGCAGAAAGTGGTGGGACCTGCCAAAACAGGAGCTTGTGTTTGTAAGCACCCCGTGTACATTGGCAATGCCTCCTAAACGTGGTCACATCACACCTGTGCTCAGGCAAGGGGATCTGGTGTGCAGCCTAGACACAGGAGAGGGAGGCAGCCCTGGTATATTTAGACTGAGACCTGCAGCATGCACACACAGCGCTTCGCACCATCACATCCTGACTCTGCTTTGAGATTTCTAGGTGAGACCGTAATATTAGTAATAGCTTATTTTTTTTCCTCATTTGCTTCAACAGTTATGGGGTTTTTTTTAGTTTTTATTTTGTAACCATGTAGTAATACTCTAGTCTGCCCCCCTGATATTTATTTCCAAACTCTCAATAAAAGCTTAATCTGTGGCTTGTATCTGCTAGCGGAGACAAAAATACCTGTCTGTATAATTGAAATAAATTGTGTGTAGGTGACTCAGAGCAGAAGGGGAATTGACAAGTGTGGGTTTGTTTTGATTGTGCTGAGTCTCAAAACCCAAGATCTAAGTGAAATGGTAAGTATAGGTTGGAAGTTTCTAATATTATTAACTTCCACAAGCCTGTTGGTGTGGGGGGGAAACCCTAACCACTTAGCTATATCTTTGGACTCCAAAAGATCAAAGGTTAAGATTTTCAAAACTAACTAGCCTCTGAAAATAAGGCTCCTTTCAGGAAGGTTAAACTGAGCACATGGAAAATCAAAGCATCTGCAATCTGTAACTTTTAGTAATCTCTCTTCTTTTCCTTTCCCATCTTAGTATTTATCTTGCTGTGAAGCTGTTCAGGTACAGTAAGTCATCCAGGGCAGTCACATTTGGAAATAACTTGGAGCCCCATTCTGCAGTCTTCTCTAGTGATGTTCTGGTGACCCAGTGGACCTAGAGGGGGTTTTACCAAAGGCAATGGGCTCCAGGTATCACCTGGGAGTAACAATTCCTACAGAGACCCTATACAAGGGTATAAAAGTTGCTTAGTTTGCTTGGCTAGTGGATTTTCAGCGAGGGATGGTTGAGTTTAGGACAGCACATATGATCTCAAAACCCAAGATCTAAGTGAAATGGTAAGTATAGGTTGGAAGTTTCTAATATTATTAACTTCCACAAGCCTGTTGGTGGGGGGGGGAAACCCTAACCACTTAGCTATTTCTTTGGACTCCAAAAGATCAAAGGTTAAGATTTTCAAAACTAACTAGCCTCTGAAAATAAGGCTCCTTTCAGGAAGGTTAAACTGAGCACATGGAAAATCAAAGCATCTGCAATCTGTAACTTTTAGTAATCTCTCTTCTTTTCCTTTCCCATCTTAGTATTTATCTTGCTGTGAAGCTGTTCAGGTACAGTAAGTCATCCAGGGCAGTCACATTTGGAAATAACTTGGAGCCCCATTCTGCAGTCTTCTCTAGTGATGTTCTGGTGACCCAGTGGACCTAGAGGGGGTTTTACCAAAGGCAATGGGCTCCAGGTATCACCTGGGAGTAACAATTCCTACAGAGACCCTATACAAGGGTATAAAAGTTGCTTAGTTTGCTTGGCTAGTGGATTTTCAGCCAGGGATGGCTGAGTTTAGGACAGCATATATGACGAATAGTACACACAAAAATTATTGAACTTAATTAGAAGCTCTGCCTGAACTTCAATTCCCAACAGCCTATGGGGCAAACTGTTTTTCTTTAGGCTCTTCAGCTCTTCCCAGAGCAGAACTTTTAGTCCTGTCCCTGCTTTGTCAGCATCCCAGCTGTACATACCAAATATATGAAATGCATTCCTGCAGTTTAAGCTTCCTTCCACAAATCCCTGGGGCTATTTGAGGAATGGCCCTTTAATCAGCTAAAGGGCCTGATCCTGCTGCCACTGTGGGTCTGTGTGCATGAGCTGGAACAGGATCTGCTCCGAAATATTTCCCTTCCTCAGCTGGGTCTCTAGGGTGCTTTACTCTGTTTCTTTTGCAGGAAGGTATCGAGGATGGAGCTGTGGTCTTTCTTCTTGGAAATAAAACGGATGCTGCGCAGAGAGAGACCCGGAATGTGCCGAAGGTGGAGGGGGAAAGACTGGCAAAGGTGTGACTCTGGGCTCTGCTGCTCGACCTGCTCTGCAGCTTCCCTCCAGCAGTGAGCGGGGCAGCCTGACTGGCAGGATGCCCTTCTTGGGGCCATTTCCCAGTATGGTACCTTCCCTCTCCCCTTTCCCATCTTAGTATTTATCTTGCTGTGAAGCTGTTCAGGTACAGTAAGTCATCCAGGGCAGTCACATTTGGAAATAACTTGGAGCCCCATTCTGCAGTCTTCTCTAGTGATGTTCTGGTGACCCAGTGGACCTAGAGGGGGTTTTACCAAAGGCAATGGGCTCCAGGTATCACCTGGGAGTAACAATTCCTACAGAGACCCTATACAAGGGTATAAAAGTTGCTTAGTTTGCTTGGCTAGTGGATTTTCAGCCAGGGATGGCTGAGTTTAGGACAGCATATATGACGAATAGTACACACAAAAATTATTGAACTTAATTAGAAGCTCTGCCTGAACTTCAATTCCCAACAGCCTATGGGGCAAACTGTTTTTCTTTAGGCTCTTCAGCTCTTCCCAGAGCAGAACTTTTAGTCCTGTCCCTGCTTTGTCAGCATCCCAGCTGTACATACCAAATATATGAAATGCATTCCTGCAGTTTAAGCTTCCTTCCACAAATCCCTGGGGCTATTTGAGGAATGGCCCTTTAATCAGCTAAAGGGCCTGATCCTGCTGCCACTGTGGGTCTGTGTGCATGAGCTGGAACAGGATCTGCTCCGAAATATTTCCCTTCCTCAGCTGGGTCTCTAGGGTGCTTTACTCTGTTTCTTTTGCAGGAAGGTATCGAGGATGGAGCTGTGGTCTTTCTTCTTGGAAATAAAACGGATGCTGCGCAGAGAGAGACCCGGAATGTGCCGAAGGTGGAGGGGGAAAGACTGGCAAAGGTGTGACTCTGGGCTCTGCTGCTCGACCTGCTCTGCAGCTTCCCTCCAGCAGTGAGCGGGGCAGCCTGACTGGCAGGATGCCCTTCTTGGGGCCATTTCCCAGTATGGTACCTTCCCTCTCCCCTTGGCCCTGCCCTGTTTCTCCAATGCAAACGTGTGCCGAGGTCCCTCTGGTACCGTTACTCTGTTTCTTTTGCAGGAGGGTATCGAGGATGGAGCTGTGGTCTTTCTTCTTGGAAATAAAATGGATGCTGCGCAGAGAGAGATGCGGAATGTGCCAAAGGTGGAGGGGGAAAGGCTGGCAAAGGTCTGACTCTGGGCTCTGCTGCTCGACCTGCTCTGCAGCTTCCCTCCAGCAGTGAGCGGGGCAGCCTGACTGGCAGGATGCCCTTCTTGGGGCCATTTCCCAGTATGGTACCTTCCCTCTCCCCTTGGCCCTGCCCTGTTTCTCCAATGCAAACGTGTGCCGAGGTCCCTCTGGTACCAGGGAGGATGAGATGGTGGCCAGCACATGGCAGACAATGGTCCTTGAGGCATGCTCATGTTCTTGAGGCTTAATGCCTCCCTACAGTGATGCCCAGTGTTTCCGAGGGGAGCGTGGATGGTTGTTTTCCCATTTGAGGACTCCTCTAATGCATGCTCTGTAAAATCACCCTGCCTCCTTCCGCACTCCCTGCATCTGCATGCCCACTGGTACCTCAGACCCTGGGTGGGGGGAGGCAGGACGGTTCAGGGTTCGGTTCAGGCTCAGGGCAAGCAGTTCAGAGATGTTCCCCACCTTCTGGACTCTGCAGCACAAAGGTAAAGGAACCCAAGTACCCTGTGGAGATGTTTTCCCATATAACTCCCACAGTGTTCCATCTGGACACTCCGGCTGGGACCCCAAATGCATCTCCTTTTCCTGGGTTGGTGAGCAGGGTGTGTGACCCAGCAGGGTGGCCCCAACTGCTCTCTGCAGTGTTCCCAGCGGTGAGGGTGGGCCAGCCCCCAGGGGTGTGGGTGAATGGTGGGGGAGAGCTGGCAGCCAACATGGGTGCTTGCTGTGCTCTCTGGCAGGAATACAAGGCTGTCTTCTACGAGTGCAGCGCGATGACTGGCTATAACATCATGGAGCCCATGCTGCACATGGCCAGGTCAGTGAACAGGAGCAGTCACCCTGGGATATCTCCCCAGCTGTAGGTTACTGGTGTGGGCTGCCCCAGGGAACGGCAAAGAAGAGGGGTCTGTTAGAGACTGACTTTCTGCCATGTGACAAAAAAGACCTGGAGCGATATGCTCTTCCCCCTGACTCCAGGTCCTTGTCTTCTGTGCCTGGAGAGCACCAGGCGTGGACTGGACATTATTGCATGCAAAGCTTCATCTGGCAGAGCTGGCTGTTGAAAGACTAGGAGTTTAATTTGAATATTTCATCACGAAAACGTTGTGTATTATCCCAGATTTTAAGTTTGCATTTTCAGTTTGACGTCTGCATGCATCTCTGAGGGTTTTTAATTCCTTATCTTATTAAGCATTATATAGAATGTGACATTTTGGTGGCAAAGGGAGATAAGACACTGTAAGCCTGAAAGAAGTTTGCCTTAAGATTTTTAGTTTTTTAAAACAGGAAGTAGTTTTGAAAAAAGTGTTTGAAATCTTGCAAGAAAAATACCCTTGCGTTTTCTTTTATCCCTTCACCTCCTGCTGCATCATCTCTGTTAAATTCACAGCAGACTTAGGTTTCCATTAACTGGGATGGTTTTCTTTCTAGCTAGGTAAATCTTGTCTCCCATAGCACGTGCTATTCAGCGTGCTTTATTACCATGCTGCTGCCTGAGAAGGCCCAGGCAGGTGAGGCAAACAGCCCGGGATCCTGCCATCAGTGAGGGAGCTTGGGAATAAGACACAGACCACTCACATCCAGGTCTAGTGCTCTGACTAGTAACCCATGCTCAGTTTGTATGTGCTCAGTTTCTTTCCCTGTTCCCTGGAAATTAATGCTCATTCTCTGCGTGTGGCTTATTTAGCCCAGCTTTCAGGGAAGCCTGGCCTTTGGGCCAGTCCCTTTTTACAATCCTAAATTTCCCTGGCTGATGGGGAGCAATGGGCAGAGTCAAATGCCTTGGGCAGGAAGATCACAGTAACCAGGTTGTGTTCTTGATCTGTGCTGCTTGTTCCAGGTTGCTGACAGCACAAGAAGACAGACAGAGGGAGAATGCCCTGCAGCTGGACGATGTCAGCAGGAGGAAAGGGTGCTGCACATAGGGCACATCAATGTGTCAGCAAGAGACATGGTGCCAACGCTGTTTCATGAAGCTGGGGTTCCTTTTGAGCAAGCCGAATCTGATGGTATCAGCTCTGCAGAGACTTGGGGAAGCTGCAGCTTTTCCCCAGCAGGGAATTTCAAGGCACTAAATCAGGCCAAAATGTGTGTATCATCTGTACTGTTCCATCTCCCAACTCTGCACGCAGCCCTGCTCGCTAGAGGCCTCTGCTTCTTTGGGGGAACTCAGATGGTCTTGGCTAATAGCACAAACTGGGCCTTCTGTCTGCAGAGGATAAAGTTTTGTTCCTTTTCTTTTTGGCAAAGAAGTAACACAGTGGGTCCTGTGTTAAATTGAATTTTAGTGTAAGAGATAAAGAAATTATTTTTAGTTTGGGCTAGCTCTAGGTAGTGATCCATTTGGCTCAAAAAGCAACATCTCTTCTTAGTTCTGTAGCAGCAGAGCCCAGCTGAAAGCCTGCTTCGGGCAGCAGGAAAACCTCCTTCAGTTCCTGTAAGATCTGGATCGGGCCCTGTATTTACTGCAAGATTTGGCTTGACTTGCCAATATTGTAGGTAACTGATTCCATATGTGGATATAGTATGTATTGATAAAACGAGTCATCCCAACGGCTTTCTTCCCTTTGTTACCCTAATGGACCTTGTCACTGTCCCTCTCTTACTGTTTACAGAACACGGAGCAGTTGCCCAGGGACTCGCAGGGGCTGGCACGTGCTGCTGATTCATAGCCCCTTGCAGGAGCTGTGCTGTGCACAGTAGGGCAGCCATATATAGCCTGTTCTAAGGCTGAACGCTGCCTGTTTCCTCCCATTCTCTTATCCTTTCCTGAAGAACCTCCAGCAACTAGGAACAGACTTATCTGCAGTACTGAAAGATCCTGCCCTGCCAGCTTGACCGTGGTGCTTTCAAATGGACCTGGGCTGGAAGCACAAGGACTGTGTGAAACCTACCTAGTGAAGCTTTTTCTCTTGCAGTGACCCTGTGCAATAAATTCACTTTCCTGGTGAAGGGCCTAAGAAGGAGCAGGACTGAATCTATTCCTGTTGGGCAGGGCCCTTCTTGTCACTAAGGATTCGGGCAAAGCAGGGTGAGGGGATGGACGGGCTGGGTAGGAACTGGCCCCAAAAGTGGACCTCTCAGCATAGCTGCCTCTGTGCCCGGGCACGAAACCCCTGGTGTTCCCTGGAGTGTGATGCTTTCTGTTTTGTAGCTCAGTTGCTCTTAAAGCCTTGTGGGACTAAGTAAGCTTTTTTGGTAATGCCCTGTTCCCTTTCTTCTTTAAGCCTATTTCTGTGTGTGACTTCAGGATTTTAGGAGAAAGGTGTGATACGCCAGTTGTGACGCAGTCCCTCCGGCCTTGTAGCTTAGGGAGAGCCTATATTTATCTACTGTCTTTCCTCTCTTGGGATAAGGCAATTACTCTGAATGTCTGTTTATTGTACAAGTTTCTCTGGGAATATCCCGTGCAAGAAAAAGTATTCTGAGTCATCACTGTTACAAAGAATTTCCATGGTTCCTCCCAGTGCCCTTTACTCCTGATAGGAAAGAGGAAGTTTTTCCCTGGAAGCGCAGGATTCCTGACTAAAAGAAATAGCTAAAAGTAATAAGCTCCTGTTTGATCCTTACTGCTGGCTGGCTGTGGTTCATGCTGTGTGTTATTGCAGTAATGCCTTCCAGAGTCTGGGAAGCAGAAAATTTGAAAAGGTCCAGAAGGAACCGGAGGTGCTGGTGTGGAGTCTAGGGTAACACCACCAGCACTGCTGGTGGAAGTGCTCCTGTTTGCAAGAAATGATTTTTGGGAAGGGAAATCCTCTCTGTTTTCAGAAAGCACCTGTGATCTGAACACAAATGTGGCTTTCTGGCCAATGTGGGCATGAAGGAGCACTGATATTATCTCCTGCTGAATAGGTCAAACCCACTACCTGAGTTGGAGCATGATCAGAGGAATCAGCTCCCCCACTTGCAGGTTAATAAGGAGTGGGGCTGACTAAGAACTGGCATCTTTAGTTGGGGCAGATCGGTTAATGCTAACATTTACTTACCTGCAGCAGCAGGATTGGGGAAGTTCCTACAGAAGGAAGAAAGCTGTAGCCAGTTTGCTAACATGATCTGAGTGCACACCTCCAACACTGTGTGCAGAGGACATGAAAGACCAAGGTGTGAAATACAGCTGACACACAAATAGGGGCTAATGTATATATTACCTTTACCAGTGTTGTCATATTGCAATGGCAAGAACTACCACGTGGGTGTTCTTAATGTACAACCTTAAGCATGTTCTCTTAGTGCACAAGCAGAGTACAGGCAATAAAGAAATGCTGTCTTAGAAATGGTTGTGCTGAGAGATTTTTTCCAGATGCTGCACGAGATTCAACCTCCCTTCTTCAGTCACTGATTGTAGCGTGACCTCCCCTTCTCTCTGCTCAGGAAATGCTGAGAAGCTTGTCCCCCATGGTGGTACAAACAGGAGGTTTATAAGTAGGGAGAGAGTTGATCGGGAACCCATGTCTTGGAGGCAGCACAGGAGCAATTCATCTCCACTCTGATTTTTTTTTTTTTTTTTTTAAATCTCTTTCAAACAGCTGGAGTCCAGCTGATCAGGGAAGGCAGAGCAGGGAGGAGAAAAAGGGGAGACGCTTCCCCAGTATCTGGGGGCAGTATAGTGCTTTCAGAGAGGCCACATTCCCACCTTGTACCTGTATCTATACAGCTCAACATTTATTTTAATAACGTCCCATGCATTCTTTTCACAGGAGTTAAGAATTCAGTTAGAATTCAGTTGCTTTTAATCCTTGTGCCCTGGCATGGTTCCAGCTGAATGTTTGTGCATTACAGAACTAATCTCTCTGCCGCTTTTACCAAAGAAATTATTACTCATTTCCCCTGCTATAAATTGATAGCGGGAACAGAACAGACTTTTGTTTCAACCATGACAAAGTGACACAGTTTGAGCTGGTTACACTTGGACAACAGTAAGCGCTGGGGTGGGTTTTGTTACTGGATGGTCTTTTGTTGTCTCTGGAAAATATTTAAATGTCCTGTTGGAAGACCCAGACATGTACAGCCTCGAGGGGCATTTTGTTAGTTTTTAAACCTGTCTGATACCAGACCCAAACTAGACCAGACTTTCCACAAAATTCCTAATTTTACTACCCCTCCCTGTTTTTGTCAGAAGTTCTCCTGACTCTGACTGGAAGCCCTGGGAGCAGCCACCTTTTGCAAGTGACTGCTGGAAACTGCGGCGTAAATCAAAAGCAAATAATGGGGATATCCTGAGGTGGCATGGGACGAGGGAGGATGCAAGATAGACTCTGCCTGGAGGCTTATTCCTGAGCTGTGTTGGCTGCTGTCTCTTAGTGGACAGGTGACTTTTTGCACATAATCTGCCAGGTATTTTGTAATCATATCAGAAGAAAGTACTCCTCTTAGAGCCTGGGAAGCCTTATGCTCGCACATGCCACGGTGCAGCTGTGTATACAATCAGATCTAGGGGCAAAGGCAAAAAAAACAGCTGCTCTGGTAAGTGGCCACAGTCCCACAAAGCCCTGCACGCAGGCAAAGGGACCCCACTCTGCCTTGCGTTTCATGTGTCTTGCTCATATTAATATGCTAAGGATAAGCATAACAGGATTAGTGTGACAGCATCTCTTTGAAAAGCCAAAACAGGGCTGAAGAGAGAGCATTAAGGCACAGTGTTAACTTTAAAGCTTTCCCACAGGACAAATGCAGGAATTGCAAAGGTTTGGGATGGTTTTTCTTCTACCTTCTCTATTGCAGCAGCCTGAACTCCAGGACAGTTTAAATTTACAAACATCTAATCAGTTCCTGCTATATAGGGGGTCATGCAGTCTCTCACACATTTTCTGTCCTGTCACCTTCTCCTGTTTGTGTCTCTTCGTGCTCTTTCTACTTGTTAATTGCTTAGTCCATATATATGTATTGATCAGGTGCTTAAGCTACAAGTATAAACATATCTCATAGCTCATGCTTTACACCTTTAAATGCTCTGTTTGGAAATCTGCTCAGATAAATCTACAGTCCTGCAGTTCAGAGGTTCCTTTGAGCTGCTGTCAGTCTGCTCGTTACTTATCTGGCTGTGTACAACTCACATGGAAATTTCAGCTGGCGCAGCTACAATAATCTGGCTCCAGACTCTTCAGGCCTGCAAGGCATGCTTTATACACTTATCAAGCCATGCGGTTTAATAAGGCCCTGATTCTGCAAACACAAGTGTAGCTGTGCACTTCTTCTGAAATGACTAGTCCACTGGAGACCTCACCAGGTAAAACTGGTTAGTTTTTTTTTCAAGGTAAACATGTTTCTCCAGTAAACACATATTACTCCAGTAATAAACTGGGGACTGGGAGGTGGGGGGGCCTGTAGTATATCTCACCTTTACCTGCAGGCTTTCACAAGCACACGACTGCTGTGCAGGCAGCCGTTGTGCCTAATCATACCCATTTGCTGACCCGAATCTGCCAAGGGGGAGGTTATGTTCTTTCCTGTTTGTACATGAAATCTCTGGACGTGGCAAGAAGGCAGTGGCCCAATGCAGCAGGGTAGGGCTGACGTCTCTTGTGGCCTGCTGGCTCTGTCCTGCCCTCTCTGCAAGAAACCTCTCAATGTGTAAGTGTGAGCTGGTCCCTTGTTTAATCACTGGGCTCTCCAGCGGCTCTAAGCTGAAGCCTGGGTAGGATCCCCATGGGCTGAGGAGAGGGAGGTTGGGTTTCTCATTGGGAAGGATGACCTGATTTTTTGAGTTGGGCACATGGGCAGGAGAGGCTGTGTCATAGTCGAGGCAAACACCCAGGAGGTCCTAAACTAGCCTTTTCCCTCCCTCCCTGTTCAGATCTCTGCTGCATCAAAAGAATTGTGGCCAGCGGGTCCAGGGAGGTGATTCTGTCCCTTTGCTCTGCTCTGGCGAGACTCCACCTGGAGTGCTGTGTGCAGCTCTGGAGCCCTCAGCACAAGAAGGACGTGGACCTGTTGGAGCAGGTCCAGAGGAAGGCCATGAAGATGATTAGAGGACTGGGGAACCTCTCCTGTGAAGACAGACAGAGAGTTGGGGCTGTTCAGCCTGGGAAAGGCTCCGGGGAGACCTTCTTGCAGCCTTTCAGCACTTGAAGGGGGCTTATAAGAAAAATGAGGATAGACTTTTTAGCAGGGCCTGTTGCGATAGGACAAGGATTAATGATTTTAAACTGAAAAAGGGTAGATTCAGACTAGATACAAGGAAAAAAATTTTTACAGTGAGGATGGTGAAACACTGGAAGAGGTTGCCCTTCCATCCCTGGTCCAAAGTCAAGTTGGATCGGGCTTCAAGCAACCTGCTCTAGTTGAAGATGTCCCTGCTCATTGCAGAGGGGTTGGACTACATGTCCTTTAAGGGTCCCTTCCAACCCAAACTATTCTATGATTCAGTGATCTCCTTTCTTCCCACCCAACCTAAAAAACTGTGCAGCTGCTGAGGGAATAGGGTGAGGGTCTTTCTTTCCTCTGAGACCAGCTGGGGGGGGGCTGTTGCTGAGGGCAGAGGCATTTGGGCTGAAGCTGAAATGAGGTAATGGAAGGATGAGGCGGTGTGCCAGTTGGGGCTTGATCTTGATTTACGGGACGTTTCATGGAAAACTCTTTAACAAGCAGATCTGACACCTTAAACCAAAAAAAAAAAAAAACCACCAAAAGAAAGCAGCTCCAGCAAGCAGCAGTGGCTCGAGTTTGCTGTAAGGTGTTCCCTGCGGCCATGGACAGGGGTGGCGAGGGCCAGGGGGTCCGTCCCAGCTACCAGAGGCCCGGCGTGCCAGCCCCGCACAGCACCGGCACGGCCGAGCCCCCAGACCCCCACAGCGCCGGGTTTGGGGGCGTTTGGTCTGGCGGGGGGCGGAAAGGGCCGGGCCGGGCAGCGCGGGAGGGCCCGGCTGCCGGGGGGAGGCGCCCCCCGAGGAGGCACCGCCCCGGCCCCCGCGGGGCGTCCCGGGCTGGGCTGGGCTGGGCTGGGTTGGCCGCGCCGCCCTCCCTCTGTGGGCGCCTTCCCTCCCTCACAGCGCGGCAGGTCGGGGCGTGAGGCGGCGCGGAGCGCTCCGGTCCGGCGTGGCTCGCTGCGGAGGGGTGAGGCGGGGCGCCCCCGAAATGGCGGCCGCCCGGGGAGGGAGGGAGGGAAGGAAGGAAGGCGGGCGGGTCGCCCCGCGGCCGTTTGGAAGCCGCCCGGCGGGGGAGCGGGGTGGGAGCGGGCCGGGGGTGGCGTGGGGAGGCCGGGAGGGCGGCGGGGGCTGCCTGCGGCGGGCCCTGACAGCCCGGCCTGTGTGGCGCTCCCTCCCGGGCCGGGTCCTGAGGTGGCCCGTCCGTACCTGGCGGCGGCCGCCGTAAGCCAGCTCTGTTGCGGCACCGCCTCGCTGCCCCGTCAGCAGCCACTGGCACCCTGCAACTTCACGGGGGCTTGGCTTTTGCATTGTTATTTTTTTTTAAAAAGTGTTTTAACCTGTTGCGGGGCCGTGTGGGGGTGTGTTCTGAAGCTTTGCACGTCAGGAGAGGTGTTGAGAGCGTTGCCATAATCTTGTGAAATGATACCTGTCTCCCTCTGCCTTTTGTTCAGTGAGGTCTCCCTGTTGTACAAATAAACCTTGGCCTCTGTGCTGGGCCGGGAGGACCCTCGGAGGAGAGGGAGAGCGAGCCCTTGTTTACCACAAACTCCAGGTGATGCTCCATTTCTTCAGTTTTCTGGAAGCCGAATCAGATGGGAAGCTGACGGCGATGGGTTGTTGTTGCACCGCAGTTTCCCTTGCCATGAGGAATCTTTCCCCGTAGCCTTTGGTCCGTGTCATCTCATGAAGGATGTGCTGTAAAATGTAAAAAATCTTGACTTCCTGAGGGCTTTTGTAATCAACCTGTTGCAGTATCCTGTTGAATTTTAGCAAAGGCGTATCTTCATTTCAGACTACTCTATAGCATCCTTTAAATTATGCTGCTTCGTTTCCTTTGTCCCCCCACAGCACTTCCTGGCATTTGCTCTGAGAGTTACATGGTGTCTGCTAGAACAAGGCCTTATTAAAATGGCATCATCCATCAGAGGTGATGCCCAGTGGTGGCCATTCTGTTGAAACAAGTCCCTTTTGCCAAAATGCATTCCCTTTGCCACCTGTGAGGCCACTGCCTGGGTTTTTAGGGAAGCTTTTGGTGTGACAGGATATCTACCGCATGGTATTGTTGAGGCTGAAGAATCTCTTAGCGTGTCATCAGTCTGACAAAGGTCCATCCCAGTCCTCCTGCAGGACTCTCACTGCTACCAAAGATGACTGCTTGTGATGGAGAGAGCCGAGCATCTGTCTCTTCTGGGATGCTGCTGAGCTCAACAGAAACTAGAAAAGCTGATGCAAAAGTTTCAGCATATTTAGATTCTCTGAAGGAGTTTGTGAGTCTCGGACAGGCAGTCCTGCAAATTGTCGAAAGCTGGGCAATGCTTGGGTCAAAATCACGCTTTACCGGAGACATCTGGAAACAGGTCCTCGTCAAAGGCATAATGCTGGCTTGCATGTGTGGGTCTTGGCTCGGGTTTGCTACAGCTGCTCTTAGGTGCCAGCACTTTGAGGCAGGTGTCCTTGCTGAAAGGTTGGGTTGTGAGTTGGAGGAGTTGGCGGCTTTTGAGCTCCTCCGTGTAACTATCTTGAGATCACATCCTTGCTTTGTAGTTTCCTGATGGTGTCTTTGAGTTCCTGACCTGGACGTCTTTCTGTCCACATGCAAAAGGCATGTTTTATTCCAAACTGATGCATGTATTGTTGGCCTGTGGCTTGTTTTTTTTAAATAGTGGCTTACTTTCTTGGTGGAGCCCTTCTACAATGGAGAAGAATGACTCCCCCAGTCACCTGGTAAAAATCCTATCGGTCCTTGCTGTATGTTGACTCCAGTAAACAATAAGGATATGCCTGTTCTCTGTGCTTGAGATAATGTCCCGCATATGACATCTCATCTTACTCTAGAGTCTGAGGTGGTTATTCCATCCTGTGGTACATTTTGTGGGAGCTTAACAGTCAAGTTTTCTTAGTGCAGAAAGCAGAGCACTGAGTAAGAGGAACTTTGACAGCCCAGTTGGGGCTGTGGCTCTCCCTCTCTTGGATCTGATACAGAAGCCATGTTAGCAGGGAATACCAACCCGAGAAGATTTTTCCCTGATGCTTTAGCTCCCCAGCCCCCTTGTGCAGAAGGGAAGTCTTATACCAGTTTGGAAGTGGGCAGGATTCTGAGGCTTCTCTTCAAGTACAGTAAGGCACACACAGCTGAAATCTTGGCTCTGGGAAGGGTATTTTCAGTGTAGGCTCCACGAGTTTTTGTCGATGGGTGTGAGAGATTCTTCCGCAAGGGGGTGGAATAAAGCTGCTTGTATTCCCTTGTCAAGCAAAAATGCTAGGTGGGAGTGACTGATGGAGTGCTCTCTGTCCCCTGTAGGAAGTTTCCAGCAGGCCGATTGTATTATTCCCAGCTAATAAAGGTTGTAGCAGAGCTCTAGCTGTTCCTGGTGCATATACACAGACCATGCAACAACTCCCTTGCTCTTGAGACAATATTGAAGGGATTGACTGGTGAGCTGTGTCTCCTCTAGCTGGGTCATCCCACAGGTAAATTCACTCATTGCTTCTACAAAGTTTGGTTTCTGCTCTAAGGAGTGTGTTGGGCTACATGTTACAGTACAAATACGTGTAAAAACGTATTTTCCTCTTATGCATAACATCTCTATCACCTGTATGACAGAGATACATAATATACCGGTATGTGGCAAACTATCCTGTCTGATGCTTCCAGGTGATTTGGTCTCTTCTAAAGCAATTATGCTGTCCCTGTGTTTTCTTGTGCCTTCTGTTTAAGACAGAAGCTTAAAAAGAGAAAAGCTGGATGGACTAACTGAAAAACAAATGGGGAGCTTTGCTTTTTCATGTCCCGGTCTACCACTACTGTCCCCTGTGGCCTCATCAGTCTTACTCTTGAAGCCTCCTGAGAAGATGCTCTCCTACCTCTGCTCCTGGGCTCGACACTGCGTTATCTCCAGCTCTCCCTGAGCACGTGCACCAAGAGCTGAGGTCATGGAAAGCCTGAGGGAGGATGATTTCTGGAAATGACAGCTCATCTCAGTGTCCCTGGCTGTGAGGAACAGAATCCTTAGTCTCTCTGGTTGTTTACAAACCTTCAGGATCCTGAAAGTGAAGACCAGGTCTCCTTCCATCTCGCTTATCCTTCCTTTCAGACCCTGAATATGATTTTCCTTTTGCCACAGCAAACCGAAAATGAAATGAACGGTGTCATTATTTGTAAAACAGCCCTCTTTTCCCGTTCTCTTCTGCATATGCACTTTGGCAGAGCTTTCTCCCAGGCTGGTGACCATCTTCCCAATCTGTGAGAAATGTGCTCTTCCCTGCCGCCCCATGCCTGAAGCCAGGGTGTGGAGGGAGAAATGAGGAACTGCAGGGCTGCAGGGTGGAGATGAGGTGTTTTGTCAGTTCTGCAGAGAGCTCCTCACTCCATCCCTCCCCGTAGCACAAAACCCCTTTGCTGCCAGGCCCTCCAGGCAAGGATCAGCGCTGTGATAGCAACACTGCTGATGGGCATCTTTTTTGCCAGTGCTTTGCTCTGTCCCGCCTGCCAGGCTCCTCTGCTTGTGATCTCAACAGCCTGGCATCCCAGGGAATGAATTCAATCAGTCCTATTAGTCCTGCATCCTGGCTGCTGCACAGTAATAAAACTCTTGGCAGCATGAGCAGGAGGATAATTACTATTTTGCACTCCTGGTATTGCATGGCAGAGTAAGAGTTGTGTTTTGGGGTCTGGGCCACATTCTGGTATGGCTGTCTCAGTCCATGTTTCTAACCATAGTTCTTGCTGGCTGGGTGCTTATGGCTTTTCCAGTCTGAGCTGGAAAAGTGCTGTACAGCTCGGTAGGTGCATTTCAGGCAGTAATGAAATGAGCTTGATGTGGGACTGAAGGTGTGGCTGGCTCTTTAGAAGGATATAAGTATAAGTAGCTGCCATGACCCCAGCTGGGGTCTTCAGGAAGCCATTTATATTGATATTTGTGTGTTATGAAATACATTTGCACGTATTGCATGCATAGTTCTGATGCCAGTAGTGCTGGAAGCAGGATACTGGTTTAGCGGGATAAGGAAGGACATCAGGAATTATGTTCTGTGAGGTTAACAGAGTGGCCCTTGACAACTATTTAAATTCATTTGAGTGTTGACCCACAGCTGCTGTCGGCAGGGTAGAGCCAACCAAATGCAGTTTTCATTGTGCAGTGAGTTGCAGAGTGTGGACTGCCCGCATCCATGCAGGCTGCTGCTGAGTCGCTTCTTCTGCTTGCTGAGCGTGTGTGTGAGAGGTGAGAGCATCCCAGGGAGGGAGCGTGGAGGAGCTGGAATGCAGCACGGTCTCTGAAGAGAGGTGGAAATGAGACGTGTGGGAGGTGTGAGAAGGGACGTTGCTCAGACCCACGGGTTGATCCTGGCAGCAGTAATGAGGTATCCCAAGAAAAAACCGAGCCAGAGTAGGTGACATAAAACGTTTGGCATTGACCGTTGTTTCTTATCTACTGCTGGTACCAGATCTGAATGCAAAAGGAGCAAAGTTCACTTTTGCAACCAACGTGCTCTTCCCTTTCACAGGAAAGAAAACAAAGCAGTGGGGAGGTGGTTTTAAACAGAGCAGTGGGGAGCTGGGGCAGTGGGAAAGAGTTGTGAGGCTCTATCTCGGGGCCTGTGCTTCAGTAGCGTTTGTTCCAGTAGCTGCAAATTGGAAGGTGCATGCTCAGAAGAAGCTGTGGAGTTTGGCTGAAATCTGCAGCGTGTTTCCCCATGTGTCTTTGCCACCACAGGAGAGGGACAGGTTGGGAGGAACAAACACCACCTGGAGATGTCATGGGAGAAAGAACTGGCTGTGCTGTACAAATGGGTAAGGTGAAAGTATAGCTGATACCTCACCCTGGAACACTTCTGCCCCTATGGGGGAGAAGGAGACAGGAGAAGGACCAAGTGGATAATTACTATTTTGCACTCCTGATATTGCATGGCAGACTAAGAGGTGTGTTTTGGGGTCTGGGCCACATTCTGGTATGGCTGTCTCAGTCCATGTTTCTAACCATAGTTCTTGCTGGCTGAGTCCTTATGGTTTTTCCAGTCTGAGCTGGAAAAGTGCTGTACAGCTCGGTAGGTGCGTTTCAAGCAGTAGTGAAAGAAGAATGATACAGGACTGAAAGTGTAGATGCTCCATCCCTGGAAACATTGACGGTCAGGTTGGATGGGGCTTTGAGCAGCCTGCTGTAGTTGAAGATGTCCCTGCTCATTGGAGGGAGCTGGAGTAGATGGCCTTTAAAGGTCCCTTCCAACCCAAACCATTCAATGATATCAGAATGAATAGCTGCTAATGGGGGCAGGATACTGGTCCAGTGGGAGAAGGAGGGGCAGCCAGGAATTACGCTCTGTAGAGGCTAATGGAGGGTCCTTGGCAGCTCTTTCAATACAAGAGCATGACTTACCAGCATAGCTGGAGTACAGGCAACAGATTATTTGGCTCCTTCACTGATGTGATCCAGATAAAACTGGGACCAAGAATGGTTTGAGGTAGGAATTTCTGGGGGAGAAGTTTTGTGTGAAGTGGATCATGTTTTGAGCCTCACTGACCTGTTACCTGCCAGAGCAACAGCCACGATGCCTGCGTGGTTGTGTTTTCAGGGAGTGCTCTGATCCTCAGTGACCACCACGCTGCAACAATAAAGAAACTAAGAAGGAAGGATGGTGTTGATCAAATCTATACGCTAATAGAGCCAGCTGGCAGAGGCCAGCCGTGCTGGCATTTCTGGCATGCCAGCCAGTGAGTGGGACTTCTGGAGTGCCTGACGAGGCGGGCATGAGTCATGACTTATCAATATCAGCATTTCTTCCTACTTTTGGTGGAATTCAGAAGGGAGGAATTCATGTCCCGTGTCATGCCCCCGCATTGCCCTGGAAACAGAGGTGATTTGTGTTCCCCTTGGTGGTTGCTGTAATCTGCACGCAGAGCTCCCGGGGAGCGGTGGGGAGCTGCTGTGAGTCTCACGGTGGGGTACGGTGAGTGGAGGAGCCGGGCACACGCACACGTGTGTGGCAGGCAC
Organism: Calidris pugnax; assembly: GCF_001431845.1. Lineage (NCBI taxonomy): Eukaryota > Metazoa > Chordata > Aves > Charadriiformes > Scolopacidae > Calidris > Calidris pugnax. The sequence continues at coordinate 831,075 of NW_015091083.1, read as the reverse complement.
TGCCTCGGGGCAGCCAGCTCTGCAGCAAGAAGGGGTCTCGGGTGTGCGTGTGGGGTGCTGTGTGTAACTAACGTGTGCATGGGGAGGTGTTGGGGTTCATGCTTGTGGGCTCAGCTGTTGTATCGTAGAAGGGATGAGTCCAGTCCTTTGTGGAACTACAGCTTGCTGAGGAGTTGGGCTGCCAGCGAGCTGGAAGCTGGGGTTCCCCCCTTGCTGTGTGGAGTATCCCTCTTCCATCCTTGTGGGAGACTTGGGTTAGGAGAGAGGTCTGCCAGGGGTGAGGTGAGAGATTTGATGTGGTCTCCAATTTACCTTGTCCACTTGGAGGGGTTTTGGTGGGACAAATTTGCTGTTATTGGGAGGACCCCTTTCTGTATATGAGGATGAGGAGCTGTCAGGCTGGTTTCTGTGCCTTTGAGTCCCAGTTTGCTGGCTTTAGCTGCTTGTGAGTGGGGAAAGAGTACAAGTGTCCTGCTGAGCTTCTGTGCTGTGTGTGGGGAATGAGGCTGCTCTCAGCCTTGGAGATGGGCTCTGGAGACTGTAACAAAAGCCTGATCTGTCCATTGTGTGCTCCCCGGGGCTTACCTCTGCTGTGTGCAATGTGTCCTGAGTCAGGAAAAAAGGGAATTTAAACCATTGTGTTTTACACCAGGAGAAAATCCTGGTTGCTGAAAAGCCGTTTTCTCTCGGAGTTGGTCAGTCACTGGGGGAGCATGGATCCTGACTCACAGCTGTGCTGTAAGGAGCCTGGAGGGAGGGAGAAGCAGACACAGTTGCAGAGGAAAAACTCTGTTTTCACTGATGTCATGAGCTTTACTTTGCATGCATCTCCATGTGGAAGAAAACACCCTTTTAGAAAAAAGGAGTTTTATTGTTTGCTACTTCATCAGGATTTTTAATAAGTTTTTGTGAAAAAAGAGAGAGTGAAGCCGACTTAGATGAGAGCAATGAGAGTATCCAGATTAAATTATGGTAGTTATATCAGTGTAATTCTTATCAGCAGTATATGTACAGGTGTCTAAGCAGGAAGCTGTTTTCCGTGTGTATGAAGGGCATAACTGTTACAGATCAGCAATATCCTCCCAATTTTTGACAGAGATAACCATGTCTGGCCAGCCCAGGTCCCCTCTCTCTGCATCACTTTCAACAGATAGTCTTCTTTGTTATCCTGTGTCTGTGCATACAGTAGTGGTTATCAAGTCAGATGCTGTTGCTGTATGGCCGTGTACCACTGCAGTGAGGATTTTCTGAGTGGCAAGAAGGCAGTCTTGATGCCAGAGTGGTCAGTGCTAAAACACCCCTTCATCTGCGGTCAGTAGTGGGAATATTATTTTCTGTGCCAGAATTGCCCTGGTTACTTCCAGCATGAATTTTAGAGTTCTATCTAAATTCTTCAAAAGCAAGAAGTGACATTCGTTTTCTGGGTTCCTCTATCCCTTGATATCCTAGAGGGACCTCGTTTTCACAGTGGGGCTTTAGTGCTGACCAAGACTCACGTCACAGCGAAGCTAGTTACTTGGTTTCTTCAGAAACTTTTGGCTGTGTTGTTTCTGGTTTTTCTCTGGGTATTTTTTGCTTTTAATGGCTAAGGACTTTACTGAGCGTCTTAACCTACAAGTGGCCCATGCTGAGGGTTGCATTGCCCCTTCTGCTCGCTAATGGCATGGGGTGCATTGAGAAACAGATAATGAGTTTGTCTAAATGCCAGGTATTTGCCATGTTCCTGTCTCTTACATGCAGTGGAAAGTGCTCTGCTGCTTTCCGCTGAGCTCGAAGAAGTAGCCTGAACAGTCAGTATGTGCCAGTAACGTTTGGAGAGGCTCCCAAGGGAACAAAGTATGTGGTTTCTCCCATCTCTTGGAGTCTTCTTGAGCCTTCCTGGTACTTGAGGGTTAATCTGGGCTGTCCCAGGGTTGTAGAATGGACTACTTTTAGCCTTTAAAATTTTAACCTTTGAAATAGCAGGAGATGAGATGAGATGATGCGGTCCCTCTTGACTCGAAAATCAACCTCCAGGGTGGGAGGGTTGGGGAGCTGGGGGGGAAGGATTAAGTTTCAAACTCTTTATAGGCTTTCCTTTAATGAACCTTGTTCATATAGTGCTAGGGCAACCTGAGGGTGGGTTGATGGAGAAATCTGCAGGATTTCTTGGCTTCATTTGAAGTCCAGCCGGTTTGTGCTGGCATCTGTTCAAGGAACCCTTTTCCAGTTACTTATTCCTGCCAGCTCTAAATGGAGTGGATGATACACTGAGACAGACTTGCCAAAGTTTCTGTACTGATTATAGCTCTGTACCCTTCATGGAGAGCTGCCTTTTGCCCCTGTGTTTATTCGTACCAGCGGAGAGGATCTGAGGAAGCCCGGCTCTGGTGCCTCTGCGGGCAGGTCTGTATGCAGGCTGGTGGAGCCAGGCTCTTCATGGACAGCTTCCACGCTGGGGGATTTCTTTAGAGCTTGTTGGCGTGTGCTCTAGGGTCAGGGACATCTTTCTTTTTCTTTTCCCCTGCCCCCAGCCTTGGCGAAGGGCCAGCAAGTAATTGCCTTGAGGACAGCCCTTGCCTCCCAGTTACTTATTCACATGGGGGTGCCTCCCTGTCAAGTTTGCAGGCTGGTCTAAAAACAGCTGCGTAAATGGTTTTGGTGGAGTCATTAAAACCTGCTACAGAAGAGGGAGGCGGAAGGGGGAGGGATGTTTTATTTTTGGCTGGGGGCTGTTTAATTTCTACTGGAAGAATGGTCCTTTTCAAGGCAGGCTCAAGCAGCGTGGACTGAGCATTGTTTCCAGCACTGCTCCTATAGCAACAGGAGAGAGATGGCTCCTATGGACTGGACTTAGAGCTTTGGGAAATGAAATGTCATTTAATTTGCCCTTGACTGTGCTTGATATTTGATCTGACTCTAGTAAAAGTGTTTTTAGCTCTGGAGAGGAACATAACTCCTCAAAGCATTTTAATGATCACTACAAAACACCCCCAGAGACACGGACGTCGGGGATATATAAGGACTGATGGTCAGAAGAGACTTCTTGGCTATTCCTGGTGCTGCTGTTAGTGAAGTGGCTAATTCCAGATGCAGGAGTGTTCCTGCATGGGTTGGCTGTCCTGGGTAAGAAGGGAAGCTCCTGAAGATGTCACCAGTATCTCTCTAGCTGGTGGTCTCTTCTCTGTCGTCGTGCTGGGGTGCTGCAGGGTGCATTGCCCTATTCCTAGGACCACGGGTACCAGCTTTGTCGCTGAGCTAATCAGCAACATGGCTGAAGTGACAAGACTGTTAACCTTAGTTTCCACTGTCAAATCCCTTCTCAGCTGCTTTTAAAACACTGTCTTTGTGGAGTTGAAACTGAGGTGGGCTGCCTGGGAGAAACCTGTGGGCTGACTCCGGAGACTTCTGCTTTACTTGTTTACGCTGCAGAAAGCGTGAACAGGAACAGCCTACTCAAACCAAAACAAGTCTTGTACAAAAGCTAAAGCTGGTGCCAGCTTTTGGTGGACTTTGGTGGACTGTGTGCTATCTGCAGTCAGGTGTCTGAGACGCAGGCTGGGCACTGCTAACGAGTAGCTTGAAGACTTTGCAGTTCACAGCTTTGTGTTCAGCAATGGTCTTCCAGAGGGCAGAACAGCTCTGCAAATGGAGGATGGATGTTGAGAAGAAAGCAAATCCACCCCTTCTTTCTGCAGGGAGAGTCACTTGATCTCTCTGTGCTCCTATTGTATCATGCTACCTTTTTTTCTTTGTTGGGTTGCTTTGAAGGAGGCAAAGGGTCTTTCAGGCAGTGAAATTATAGAACATTGTGTCATTGAGAGACTAGAAATGCACCCTGTGGTGACACCGTCCTAAAAACTGCTGCACATATTTTTGACAGTGGGATTTAAAGTCACAGAACTCGTTTGTGAGCTCGGTGAGGTGAAGATGATCTCTTGCCATGGGATATGCACCTGAGAATGTGGGGAGATAGAAAATCTCTCAGCTTTTAGCTAGTCACTTTTTCACTGCAGAGATTTGTAGGGAATGAAACTGAAAGTATCTCTGCAATGAGACTGCAGCCAAATCTTGAGTGACTATGCGGTAGCTACAACACAGCACATGTTCTTAGGTTAGTCTTTGCCATGAATCCAAACCACAGTGTTAAAACCCAGCTATTTGTAGAGAGCGAACAAATGATTGTCATCACTGCATTATTTGGCGGTCGCTTTGAATTCACATACAGAATTGCCTGAATAGGCTTTGTAGGATTTTTAGTGCTTGTTGGCTTGGTCCTAGTACTGGCATGGCTACAGGGCAGGGAGGTTTTGTGAGCGCTCCCTGAAAACAGTGAGGACCCAGTGGCTTTGCTTCTGAGAGCTGAGCTGAAAATGAATGTAATGAATAGGACAGGATCAGCCAGAAAGCTGATTCTGCACAAACTGTTTTGTTTAGAAATGTGATTTAATGCTTCTGGTAAGTTCTTCAGTGCAGGCAAAGCCCTGCTTTCAAAAACAAACACACAAAACAAAACCCCCCACAAACCCCACAATGCCCGTGAACACAGTTGGGGAAAACAGAAATTCAAATACCAATAGCAGGCTGCAGTGAAGAGTTTGACTTGTCTGTTGGCTAACCCTGACCTGTCTGAACTATTGTTCCTCACCATGGCAAACCCTCATTGCTGTGAGCTCTCTGCAAACACACACCAGACACTGATTTCTGGCACTTCAAGTGAGAGAAAAGAGACAGTTATTGTTCCTCTCCTCATTTCAATGACTAGTGAAGTGGTTCCTGTGTATAAATAGCGTTAAGTGCTTTGGGATCCTTCAGGATAAAGGAGGCCTTATGAGATACAAGAGGATGTTGTTTGACACAGAAGGAGTTCCCGTTGGTGGCGCAGTGTGTGCTGGTCTTTGGCCTGCCTTCCAGCTCCCCGTGGGGACTGGGTGCTTGGAGGGGCAGTTTGCTTCCCTGTTTCTCCTTCTGGGAGCAGTGGGTGGGGGCTTTCTGCTCTCAGGATGTAGCTGGCTGCATATATTTTTGTTACGACCAGAAAGCCCTATGAAGGGTTTTTTGTTTGCTTTGTAGTGGAACGGTGTTAGAGCACAGACACATGCAGTCCTCGGCATGCTCGATCACTCTCTCTTTCTGTCACACTGTCATTTCCTTAATGGTTGTGAAATTAGTTTTATGCTAAGGTCCCTTTTATCCTCAAGGACCCCAAAGCCCAGGTTTGACTAACTCACAAAACATTTAATTTGCAGGTATATGTGTGGTGGTGAACATGTAAATCCTTGCTGAGTTTCAGATTTGTGCTCATTTTATTTATGCTTCAGTAAGTCCTTCCCATGGAAGTAAACAGTCTTGAAAAAATGAGCAGAAGGGCTAAGTGCACCTCCCCTGAGAAACAGCTCCTGCCTTGAAGAGCAGGCAGCTCCTCAGGTGTGTTAGGCACACAGTTCCTTGCTGGATACCTGCCTCTCATCAAAATTAGCAGGAGTTAAGGGTTTACAGCTCTTGAGGGGTCTATTCAAAACACAGCAACTAGAGCCAGAGTAGAAGAAAGGAGGGATTTGGCAAACGTCCCAAGGGGTGGCAGCAGGACTCTGATATGCCTGTGGAGATGATGCCTACTCCCAGAGGTGTTGAGGTGAGATCCTCCCAAACTCCCAGATGGGATCTTGCTTATCTTCTCAAATTCTTCAGAAAGGTGCTCTCCCAGTCGAGAGGTAAGGCCAAGCAGGGTCTGCCGAAGATGGCCAAGAGATCTTACTTCTTGTTGAACGTAGGTAGCTTTCTAAGTGTTCTCCACCTCTCCCAGTACCACTGTGCACATTCCTGGTAGGAGCAGGTGGTGTTGCTGGAAAACACTGCTTTGTATTCCTCACTGCTCAACAGCCCCTAAAAGGCTTGGGGAGGAAGGGTGGAGGAGATGCTTTTGTGCTAGGTACTGTACAGTCAAGGGAGATGACTCAGGACCACGTAATCAGTTTAGACAACAGGCAGAAGTAAAGGCTGTTTTCAAGCTGTGGTCTGGGGAGTCTCATTCAGCAGTGCCAAATGAGTTCAGCTTCCATGTGAAGGGTCAGGGAGGAGGGTTTTGGACCAAAATCTGTTCCCCGTGCCTGCCCTCCTTCCTTCACCCCCCAGATACAAATGACAGTTCCTGAGAAGGAGCATCTTTGCCTCACTAATTGTCTGGCTCGTGTTTTGCCTTCTCTCCAGCCTTAGAGGCGCAAGTACTTTGACTTTCTGGCATGTTCCAACACGCTGAGATGGAAAACAAAGCACTCAGCTTTGCATCTCGGATCGACTTTCTCTTCTGAAAGGGCAGGAGTGTGGGAACAGTGTGATGCAGATGGATAAATGGCAGGGCACAGGCAAGGGCTTCTTGAGGAGAGTTTGGGCCCAGCCTTGGGACTGAGGATGCTTCAGAGCTATTGCTTGCCAAATTTGCAGATGACCACACTATCTGTATCTTCCCTCCTCTCCCCATTTCCTCAGAAAACTCCCTTGTCTAATCTTTAATTAATGATTCCAGGACTTCATTTGGCCTGCCTCTCAATGTCTCCAGTGCTGGGATTTCCACTGTTTCTCTCAAGAGATGTTTTTGTGGTCTAGAGGCAACACAGTAATGTGAATCAACTAGTTTCTAGGTCTTACCAGAGCATTCCTTTTCACAGGGAATGGAAGCAGGGGTAATCCAAGCTGATTATAAATTAAGGTGTGTCACCCATACTATGCTAGGTAAAGGGCTGCAGGAACATCCCCTTAAAGATAATAGGAAATTAAAATGGTTATGAACTCTGTTAAATTTGATCCACTAATAAGAACTAACTTTTTTCTCTTCTCAGGTGCTTTGCAAACACTCCATTATGCCACCCAGGCAAATCAGGAAGTATTACTGCTTCCATATCCTGGTAGCAGTAGATAAGAGGTTAAGCCTTAGGCTGTGAAGTGAGTTAGTGTCAAGGTGTAGATCAAAGGATTCAGTATCTAAACAGGTTAGGGAGGAATAATTGCTGTTCTCTTCCCCTCTCCATACAGATTGCAGGGAGAATCAAACCTGCCTGCTGTGAGATGAGGGTGAGATGGCTGAAGATGTGGCACTACAAATGATTGCAAAAAGTTTGGGACCCTGTAGCTTAGAAAAGCAGGGGACAGGGGATGCTAGAGGCCATTTTCCAGTACAGCAGCCATATGCAACCTAGCTGCCTGACAGAAATGACAAGCCATGGGATGACATGCCAAGCTTAGAGCAATGGGGTGCTATCGAGGGCCCCTCAACCTGTTGCTCTGAGCCCTGCTGGGTACACTGGAGCACACTGGAGTCTTACAGAGAGGAGCCAGGGGCTCCTGAGGTTACAGGAGCCAACCGGGAAACGCCAGTGAAATACCTCAAAGGAATTAAGGTGTGTTCCTCTAAAAAGGTGACATGGCCAACAGCCCAGCTGAAGTGCCTCTACAACAATGCACACAGCATGGGTGACAAACCAGAGGAGTTGGAAACCACTGTGCTGCTAGAAACCACAACGTAGTTGCCATTACTGAAAGCTGGTGGGAGGAATCCCACGACTGGAGTGTTGCTATCGATGACTACAAGCTGGTCAGAAGGGACAGGTGAGGAAGGAGAGGTGGAGGGATTGCCCTCTATGTAAAGAAATTGATAGATTGTAAAGAGCTGACTCTGAAGAGCAGCCATGAGCAGGTTGAAAGCTTATGGATAAAAATTGGAGACCAAAGAAACAAAGGGAACCTTGTGGAAGGTGTCTACTACAGGCTGCCTGATCAAGGGGAGCCTATTGACAAAGCCTTCTTAGTACAGCTGCAGAAGGCACCACGCTTGCAGGTTCTCATCCTGCTGGGGACCTTCAACCGCCCCAACATCTGCTAGAGAAGCAGCATGGCAAGCTGTAGGCAATCCAGGAGATTTCTGGAGTGCATTAAGGATAGCTTCTTAAGCCAGCTCATAGACAGCCCTACCAGAGGGGATGTCATAGTGAACCTGTTGGTCACCAAAGCAAGTGAGCTAATTGGTGACATCAAGATTGCAGGGAGCCTGGGCCGCAGTGATCATGCCCTGGTGGAGTTCACAGTCCTGAGGGATATGGGTCAGATGAAGATTACAGTTGAGACACTGAATTTGAGGAAAGCAAAATTCCAGCTCTTCCGGGAGGTAGTCAATGGTACCCCTGGGAAACTGCCCTCAGGAACAAGGGAGTAGAACAGAGCTGGCAGATCTTTAAGGATGCTTTCCATAGAGCACAAGAGCTCTTGAGCCCCAACTGTAAGAAATCAGGAAAGGAAGGCAGGAAACCAACATGGCTGAATTGAGACCTGCAAAAAGGAAATGCAGAAGTGGAAGCAGGGACAGGTATCCTGGGAAAGAGTATAGGGACGCTGCCTGGTTGTGTAGGGGTGGGGTCAGGAAGGCCAAGATACAGCTGGAGCCTAACTTGGCAAGGGGCACAAAGAGTAATAAGAAGGGCTTCTACAGGTACGTCAGCCAGAAAAGGAAGGTCAAAGAAAGCGTACCCTCCCCCCTGCCCCAATAAGCAAGACTGGCAAACTGGGAACAATGAATGACGAGAAGGCTGAGGTACTCGACAACTTCAACTTTGCCTCAGTCTTCACTGGCAACCTCTCTTCCCATACCTCTTGAGTGGATGGGCCTCAAGGCAGGGACTGGGGGAGCAAAGTCCTTCCCACTGTAAAAGAAGATCAGATTTGTGACCACCTGAGGAACCTGAACATACAGAAGTGTTTGGGAGCTGACTAGATGCATCCCAGAGTCCTGAGGGAGTTGGCGGATGTAGTTGCCAAGACATTCCCCATGATCTTTGAAAAGTCGTGGAAGTCAGGTGAAGTCTGTAGTGAGTGGAAAAAGGGAAACATTGCACCCATTTTAAAAAAGGGTAGAAAGGAGGACCCTGGGAACTACCGACCTGTCAGCCTCACCTCTGGGCCTGGGAAGATCATGGAACACATCATCCTGGAAGCTATGTTAAGGCACATGGAGGACAGGGAGGTGATTTGAGACAGCCAGCATGGCTTCACCAAGGACAAGTCCTGCCTGACAAACCTAGTGGCCTTTTGTGATGCAGTGACTACATCGGTGGACAAGGAAGAGCTACAGATCTTCATCAATGATACTGGGCTACATCAAAAGAAGCGTGGCCACCAGGTCACGGGAGGTGATTCTGCCCCTCTGCTCTGCCTGGTGAGACCCCATCTGGAGTACTGTGTCCAGCTCTGGAGCCCTCAGCACAGGAAAGTCGTGGACTTGCTGGAGTGGGTCCAGAGGAGGGCCACAAAACTGATCAGAGGGCTGGAGCACCTCTGCTATGAGGACAGGCTGGGAGAGTTGGGGTTACTCAGCCTGGAGAAGAGACAGCTCTGGGGAGATCTTATTGCAGCCTTTCAGTACTTGAAGGGGGCTTGTAAGAAAGAAGAGAAGGGACTTCTTAGTAGGGTCTGTAGTGATAGGACAAGGAGTAATGGATGCCCTTGCTCATTGCAGGGGGTGGGGGTTGGACTAGATGACCTTTAAAGATCCCTTTCAATCCAAGCCATTCTGTGACTCGATGTCGAAAATGTAGTAAGGTTGCAGAGAAATAACTCCTTCAAGTTTGAAAGCACATTCCTTTGGCTTATCTGAGGGAGTTACTGTGCATTTGCACTGGGAGGCTTAAGCCTTGCGCTAGGAGGGCTGGCAGTGGCAGATGAATTCAGGGGAGCTGTTTCCAGCAGAGCCTGCCATAGTGCTTACAACCTGTGTCTTGATTATGCTTCGGTGGGGGTAGAGAAAACGGTGGGTTCCTAGTGTGCTTTTTCTCTGTGGGGCCCCGCTGTGGTTTGTGCTCTGTATCCTAGGGCTTGAGGCCTGGGAGCAGAGGATGGATGCATGCAATGAGTTCTGGTACTGTCTGCCCACCTTTTTCTTCTTCCCAGGTAGTTTCCATGGGTAGACTAGAAATGATGATCACTTGGAGGCTCTAATACCAGCTAGGGCTTCCCACTGCACAAGAAGGGTCTTCTTTCTGAGCTTTCTCATGGAGTTACTTCCAGGTTTTTTGCACCAGAATGAGCTGTCATTGCAGTGCGTACACAGCCTGGACAGAAAGGATAGCAGCATTTACAGGATGCAGCAGTGAATATAAACCTGTTCTGACAGCTTCCTACCATTGAAAGGTCTTCCCACTCCCCACTGCCGCAGTTTGTTCTCCCCTGTTAGCCTTGCACACCTTTCAGTTTAATCAAACGCATTCATAAGGTGTATTCTAAAATCTTGTGCTCTCTATTAAAAGGAGGACTTGATGGTGGAGGATATTATCAAATACTGTTTTCCAGAATAGTCTTTGAGATAGCTCATGAATCTCTGCATCTCTCTTTTCTTTTTCAGCTTTCTGCTTTCCTGAATCCAGCAGAGGACCAGAGCCAGCGAGAAGAGAGCGTGTGGAAGAAAGCACTTGAAGAGGACTGAACATTTGCACTGGTTCTGTGAGCTGCTTTGGTGGTGAAAGGTCAGTGTCAAGCCTGTTGACCCATGTTGGCTATTGATTTGGAGTGGATGATGGCACTTGGTAGTTGTGTAAATAAGAGCTCTTCACCTGCAAGCTTTAGGGTTCCTCTCCTGGGAGGGCTTCAGTTGATTACTTCTGGCTGCTTTCTGGGCTGGGAGAGATGTGCTGGCAAGTTGATGAGCAGCTGGAGGCCTTTTCTGAGGATGTTCAGTGGGGTCGGTAAAGCGGTGGGGCCTGTAATACTTTCATCTTCCACAGAGGGATCTTAGAGAGGTCAAGCTTTCAAAGGTTGGAGTTTAGCCTTCCTGGAGAATGAGGTCTGTCCTGCACCTGCATTGCACATACCGAGGGGAGGACAGCTGCGTTGTTTGCTAAGAGCTGCCTCAGGGCCAGGGTTATCTGTCCCAGCTCAGACAGACTATGGGATAGCCCAGCCTCGGCCTCCACACCAGCAACGTGCCCACTGGGAGTGCGAGGTGGCTGCATTGGCAAGGGGCTGCCAGTGTTGGACTTGCAGCCCTTTGGCAGCTGCACTTCCATAGCAGCTTAAGTGCAGCAGGATTTCCTGCAGCAAGTCTTTCTTGTGTTTGTTGGCAAAGATGTTAGAAGTTAGCTAACTTCTGGCACACAACTTATCTATGAAGTAGACGTCACTGATGCGTTGGGTACCATTTTTCTTCTTATCATTCAAAAATCAATACTTAAAAATAATGATGGTTTTAATGTCCTGGGAGCAATTTCGTTTGCTTTGGCATTGTTTCTTCCCTATCTGTCAGATGCTGCTTTAGGGCAGGTTGTACAGAAAAAGCCTGCAGGCCTGGATTTCTTTGCTGTTTAATTAAGTACTGTTACTGTGCAAGTTGAGGCAAATGTACCAAGCCCCGTCTGTAATGACTAAATGAATGTCTAGCCAGCAGGAGTGTGTGTGTGTGCATGCCACGTGCTTTCTGAGCTGGGATGTGGGTGCATGCCTGTATGTACTTCTGGGCCTGCAAATAAAAATACAGTGGTCTGATGTGGGATACCAGAGCAAGTCCTGCCATTGAGATTTTAGGTGGCTCAGTGCAACAAAACAGCTGTTGTGCAATGTTTGTGTTCCCAGGTGCTCCCAGGAGCCGAACTGCTCAACTTTTGTTGTGTTTCTGCTGTCCAATTCGTCTTAAGAGTTCAGTCTCAGTAGGATGAGAGCCCAAGAAAATCAGGCCGTGGAGTGGTTTCACTTCTGAACTGACCCCGGCCTTGCACCGTGTGTTCTTACCCAGCTGGGAGGTTGAGGCATGCAGTCAGACAGGGCAGGATGAGCTCACTCTCTTTTTCTTTTGTCTTTTTTTGAGATATTTGTATAGTTGGGTCATCCTTTCCTCCTTGCTCTTCGTGTAGGTGCTTTGCTATTACTCCATTCTCTTGTAGTTCGTTACTAGCATCTTGCAATCTTTGATGTGTTTGAGTCAGCTTGCCTCATAAATGGTTGCCAAAATTGCTTTACCAGACAGTCCTCTCGTTATAAGTATGGATTTTACTAACCCCAAAAAGAGGTTGTTCCAGGTCACTGGCCAAAGTAGCCTGTACTGGCAAAAGCACTTTTGAGGCAGTAAAATTGTATTGCTGTAGGGCTTTGCCAATACCCCAGTCACCTGGAGCCTGTCATGCCTCGCAGCTGGCATTCCTCTGTCAGCAGGGGTTCTCAGTGCAGACCCTTACAACATCATTGGGTTTAGATAAAGATGAGGGTCCTGCTCTGGGGAGAAAGAGCAGAGGCAAGGGACAGACTAAGGGACTTGCCCAAGGCCATGCAGAAAGTCTGTGTCAGAGCAGAGAATTGGATTCAAGCTGTTCAACTCCAGTTTCTTGAATTAATCTTCAAGCTGTTACCCCTCCCTATCATGTGCAGGTTCTGTTGCACTGAGTTTGTCCTTGTTTTTTTCCCCCCATCTTTGTGTATTTTGTTTTACTTAGAGCAATGTTTCTCCTTGTCACTTCCATTGCAGTGTGTGTGGGCATAGTAGGAACCTGTTGTCGATTTCTGGTGAATTACATAAGAATACATCTCTTCCTTGTGTGACTAAACTTCACAGCCTGTATCCCATGGTTGCTTGCTTAAATTTAACTTGCTGATGAAGCTTCTGTCTCTTGGACTGGACCGAGTGAACTTCACTATGGAAGTGCTTAACCACTTTTTTCAGTTAGCAAAGCGCTTCCTGTTACGAAGCTCACGTCTAATTGATATGTTTTTATGCATTTGTAAAACACCCCTGTGGGATAGCTCACCATTTGATGTCCACTGGAGAGTTCATTTGTAGTTATCAATGTGATTCAGAATAGACCTTTGCCTCGGTGTTTTAAAATAGAATATAATCGTGTGTTAACTAATGTTGCTTGTTCTTGTCTGATTTCAAGAGTGATTTGTGTCACTTCTGAGGGTCTGTTATAAAGATGACTGAAGCCAAGAGACCCTGGTCACATCAGTGAATTCAGGATGAGGCCCCCCATATTCATCCCGGTGGGGTAGTGCAGATCAACACCTCTGTGCTTTTTTTGGGCTGTGAGGCTCAGAGCCCAGAGTCACCCTTAGCCCACAAGGCAGATTGTGGCTCACCTCTCCACTGCCTGGGCTCTTTGGGAAAGGCATCTCACTGGCATCTCCTGCCCTCACTTGCTTTCCCTGAGGATCAGCGTGGCTCACTGAAGCCTGACCCAGTCTTCGCAGGCGACGGGAGGCTGCAGGCCACCCTGTGTGAGACAGAGCACAAACACGTGAGTTCCAAAAGGAGGGTGTGGAGAGAGCTGCCTTTCCCTGAATAGCTCTCTGGGTCAGGCGGCCAGTGCCATCAGCTCTGCTCCTGGCTAGGACAGATACATCAAACAGGAGACAGCCCTGATTGCTTTCTGATTCATGGCCTGCCATCCCTGCGTGAATCTCTGTGCTTTATAAACCTGCAGCTGTTCCCTGCCAGCTTTATGGAAACAGACAGATCTTCTCTTGCCAGTGGTGAAGCTGAGCTGCTGGGAAGACACGTACAGGGCGCGCAGTGGAGCAAGACGTGCAGTCTTGAGGGGAATTTCAGACTGTCTGTCATCTGAGTGCAAGTATGGTCTCAGCTACGTCTCTGCCCAGTCCTCACCGAGAGCAAATGCAGCTCAGTCTGGAATGATGGGCTCTTGGATCAGAAGGAGGGACAAGTCAGCATCCCTCACTAGGGCCCAGCACCTACTGTATGGTGATATATGGGAATACCTGTAGTGGCATTTTTTTCACAGGGAACATACTTTGAGGGGAAGGGGGAAAGGTTCCTGAAATCCTCTGGCCCAAGAGGAGAACTGGGTGAAGGAGCTGGCCCAAGGACAGTAAGGATTGTTACCGTCCCCTGGCTATCAGTCATATGAACCAGGGTCAGTCTCAGCAAACCTGTGGTGCATTTTCCTCTACATACGGTCTGATGTTAGCAGGGCTGGGCAAAAAGCCAGGCACAACCCTTAGAATCTGTTACTGGAGGGCATCTCTCAGGTCTGGGCTGTTTTGGGTTGTGCAGGTGTATGTGACTGTGGGAGTCTGCCTCACTGCTGCCTTTCCTGTTCTGTGGCTAAATTAAGCCTCTGGGAATTGTAAATCTGTCACCTTCCATGAACGTTGTTTTCACAGGGCGTTTTCTTGAGAATTTACAAGTCTGTTCAGCACATAGGGTGCCACCAGCATCCATTCCTCCCACTGCCCCAGGCCTTTTCGTGCTGCAATGTGGTAATTAATCTGAGCATTGCTGGAGGTTCTGATCTCTTCTGAAGATAAGATAACTTTGAAGAGTTATTCCCCTTGATATATGCCACTGTCTCAGAGCTGTTCCTTTTGCCAGTGAAACAGCTTTCTGCTGCCAACTGTTGTTGCCAGATGTTATTCTAGAGAAAAATGTTTTCTTGTGAAATGGTGACGGTAGGCAGGCACGGGTGGGATTGTTGGTGTGTTCTCAGCTTGCCTTCCCTGTTAGCCTTCATTTATTACTTTCTAAAACACAGGCCTGGCTGGGGTCTTCGAGCAGGCTGGTGTAAAGCAAAAAGAAAGAGTTCCCTGCAAATAAAACACAGTTATGCTGCAGAACGGGCAGGTGCTCTTCCCAGCCTCGGTTCATCTGGCTCTGAAGCCAGATGTTAGCAATGGAGCAGCAAAGACAATGCTGACTGACTGACCCAGCCTGAGAGCCACTTGATGTGCAGCCTGGCTCTGTGTACCAAGCTGGCTTTCTTTACTGTCAGGTGTTCTGCAGTGGGCTTGCCAGTGTAGATGAGTGTCTGTACTGCATGGTTGGGTTGCAGCCACAGTGGGTCCCAGAGGAAGCTTGCATCTCTTACGGGAAGAAGTTTTGTAATTTAAGTGAGCATGAACTCCGTGCCTCTGGAAAAAAGGAGAGGCTGTTTGTCTGTTTGCTTCCAGGGAAATTGCTGATTTAGGAGCTCTGATACGAGCACTGCCTTTGTCCTCTCCGCCTTGTCAGGGAATGGTGAGAATATTTTTTTTCAAGAGGTTCAGACCTTGTGGCATCAACAGGAGGCTGTGAAGAGGCATTGAAGTGACATGGAGCTGCACTTGCTGCAGACCTACGTGTGAGAAACCTGCTCAGGAGTGTAGCAGATCTGTAAGGCTGCACTGGGATTCACCCGCAATGAACTCCCAGTCGTTATGTATCTGCAGTGGCATTTTGTGCTGTCAGATCATCTGAAGCCAATGGTTATGTTTCTTCCTCTCAATAGCAGGGACAGCTGCCCTAGGAGACAGCTGGCCAGTGAGAAGGGCCATGAGAAATAGGCAGAGTGAAGAAGAGAATTTCTCCAACGTACTATTTGAGCTCCAAAACGATAGGGCATTTGAGTGGATAACAAGTATGTTCCCAGTTATAACTGCAAAGATTAAAAATACCCCAAACTTAGAGAGAGATCTATTTAAGGCAGTTGTAACTAATTCCAATGAGGAAAGAATATTCTTTGGAGACAGATTATTCCATAAATGTCAAAGACAGAGGTTTCTGTCACTGCTTTCAGAAGCAGCAGTTGCAGGCAGCAGTCAGGAGCCAGATACCAGGATTTTTCTGGATAACAGGTCTGAGATTTCAGTTCAGATAGGAAAAAGTGAGCATGAACTATACTGAAGTTTCCTCCCCATAACGTTTATCATAATTAATGGTTTTGGCTTGACCACTCGCACAACAGTAGGTCTGATCCCTCCACTGCAAGTATTGGTCTAAAGGAAAATGAGTCTTTGGAAGTGACAGCAGGATGGGGAGAGAGATGGGGATGAAGGCAGTACAGGAAGGCCACATGCTGGTACCATCTGCCACCCTCTCACACTGTGCAAGGTCTCGTGCTGTGTAGGTCACCCAAGTGGATACAAGAGCTCTTTATCTAAGCAAGCACTGTCTGGCCTCCCTGTAGTCACTTGAGTGGTTTGCTCACTAACTTACTTCAGCAAAAGGTCGGAAGTGTGAGGTCTTGCAGCAGGAGAGTTGAAATGCTGGCCTTTTGGGAAAAAGGGTGTGGTGACCAACTGACTCAAGCTTTTCTGATTGTTTTTTCAGGAACTTGCTAAGCCAGAAAGATGCGTGAGTATACGGAAAAGAAGGAAACATGTGGGACCATCTGTCTCAAGTACCTGCTCTTCATCTTCAACTTTTTTTTCTGGGTAAGAAGCTTCAGTGTGTTTCAGAGGCACTGAGATGGCACTGCAGTTTTGGTGTCGGGAGCACAGAAATCTTGGGCTTGATGGAGACTTTGGCAAAAAGCAGTGACATCAGTAGGACACAGGTTTCGTCCTGTGGGATGGAATCTCATCCCTTGGGCTTGCCTGCCCAGGCTGCAGAAGTTACAGTCTGACACTGTAGTCTCTGGCTGTTTCTAGGTCATGTTATTACGTATGGAAAATAACAGGAAGCCTGAAACCATGCTGTATCTCTGCCTTGTTTTTTCACCTGGATTGCTTTTTCATGGAGCCTGAGGACTCCACTGCCTTGCCATTCCTCCTCCTCAAAATGGCAGAGGCAGTCCCGGCAGTGGGGTGGGATAGCTAGAGCAAGGGTAACAAACACCTTCTTGCAGCTGGGTCCACAGCAGAGCTTCCTAGAGTCGTGCTTTCCACCAGAAAGTTACTGATCCCAAAGGATTGTTTTTTTCTTTGCTGCCTGGGACAGAACATTGGAGCACCCAGGTCAGACCTTTAAGGAAAGCTCTGTCTGAGCTTACTAGAAGCTGCATAAAAGCCTCCAGAAACACAAGGCTTGCAAAGAGGGAAGGGATTGGTAGGAGTCTGGTTGGTCTTCTCCACATTCATTTGCTGCAAGGGTTGGAGTTTAATCAGCTAGGCTGTTGAGCTCCTTGACTGCTTCCTCCCCAGAGGTGTAGTCTAGGAAGGAGGTATTGGGCATGGTTGTCATTTATTGGTAGTCCTTGCTCCAAACAGGGGAGAGCTTGCTGATGTAAAGCTGTTTTCTTCCCCTCTTCTGCTAGGTAGCATCCCAATACATTTCAAATTTTTTCGTATTTGCCCAGATAACAGTGTGGCTACATTTGGGAAAGCTTTGGTCCAAGTATGAACTGCTGTGCACAGGTAGATGCTCCTGAGATGCAGCCTGCTTGCATCTCAGGCTGCCTGGCGTGCAAAACTGGCCACCGTGAAGCCCAGCTTCTCCCAGTGCACTGGGGCCTGCTCCTGGGCCCAGTGAGACCTCTGGGAGTCCTTCCTTTAGCGTAGATCATCTTTGACTCACCTTGTGGAGCTGAGGCACATCCTGGTATCTCAGTCTGTTTGCTGTGAGAGGTGAGGAAGTTCATTTATCTGATGCCTCTTATTTGCTTGCTTCTCTCTCTACCCAGCTGGCTGGTGGGGCCGTAATGGCAGTGGGCGCCTGGACCCTCGCTGAGAAGAGTGACTACATCAGCCTGCTCTCCTCCAGCACGTATTCAGCAACTGCTTACATTCTGGTTGTGGCTGGGGTGGTTGTCATGGTCACTGGCATCCTTGGTTGCTGTGCCACCTTCAAAGAGCGTCGGAATTTGCTAAGAGTGGTAAGTTTTGCTTGCTTTTTTTTGTTTGGGGGAGGAATCACCCCATTTTATCTTGAACCACGCTGGGAGGGAAACACCTTGGTTATATTCTGCACCAACCTTATTTGTTTGTCCTAGAGCAAATACCACTAAGGCCTCCAGCTCCTCACAGCAGTGCTGTCCTTGTCTTAGAGGGCAGTTTCTGCTGCAGAGCATTTCCTTTCATCCACCCAAACAATGTGCTTACCACTGCATGGTTCAAAAGTGCAAAGTATAGTCTTAATACTGATACTTTGTGTCAGAATGTCTATTTGAAACTATTTATAACAAAATCTTGTGGCTTTTGTCTCCGTGTTCTTCCCTGCCCATTCCATATTCTCTTTTGGGAAGTGGAGAGAGGAAGATAAGAGAGACCTGTAACAAAATTGGCTTTTAATGACACTAGGTTCAAGCCAACCACTTGGTTGATGAAAATCAGAACATTTCCAAGGAATGTTTTCTATAGTTGCAAAAAATTATATTAGTTTTGTTTCCATAAAAAATGCCACACTGTCTTGGTAATCTGCTGCTTCTTTTACGCCATTCCTGGTGTTACTTCCTGAGTTCCCTGCTCACCCACCTACACTGAAGTTTTTGACCAGCCCTAAGGTTTCTATTCCACTTCCTCCCTCTCAAATCTGGCTTTCAGTCTGGAGTGTGGCAGCAGTCCCTTTTAGTACCTTGGCTACGCTGGTGAGTGCAGTGATTGAAATAACAATCAGTGGCTCTTCGGTTTACAGTTACAGAAAAGGATACTTGAGCAACTCTTCACCAGCTCCTTACTTTCAAAATCTTCATTCACCTGACTATGCCATTTCCCCTCCTTCCTTTGGATAGAAGAGCAGAAATGGGAGCGTGAGCATGTCTGATGCTTGTACCACTGCTTTGGAGGCCTAGTAATCCCTGTGAGAGGCAGAGTAGGGCCAGGAAGGGACAATAAAACACAGAGGACACAGTGCATGCATTGCTGGTGCTTGTTCATTAGGCTTCTGGTCTGTAGCAGTCCGTTTTTGTCTTGCTTCACTTACTTTCCATGCCAAAGAGATCTCCCTTTGTCCTTTTTGCCTTAGCCAGAAGCTATGGATTTATCCAGTGGAGTTTTCTTTGTTATTCTGCCACAGAAAACTAATAATTGTCTCTTGGGAACAAAAGGTCGCTCTACGTCCTTACACCACGTGTCCTTTCAGAGTGGCTGGTCATGACAAGCCTATTGTCTCTTCTTTCTTGTGCTCTGCTTTGGTTGTTGGTGAGTAATCTGCACAAGAGATAGGGCTGTGCTTGCCAGGGCTGGGTGAGCCTGGCTGGGGGCCTTTGCCAACTCTGAGCTCAGACAGTAATCCTGACAGCTTCACAGTCAGTGCCTCGGGGTCTGTGCCAGCCTGTCCCAGTTTCTCTGTACCAGAGGCCCATGCAGATATGGGAAGGAGTGCTGTAAGCGGCACTCTCCGCTCTCCCCAGTTCCTCCTTGGTGCTTTTAAAAATCAATTATTGACAGCTTTGGGTGCTCTTTGTAAATTGCATATCTGATTTTTAGTTTTATTTCTGTAAAAGAGAGCTGTGAATTTTTTTGCCGCCTTTCTACCTAACTGTGAGTTTTCTGGGCCCACTTCAAGGCTTTTCTTAGCATTCCTTGCTCATCGGTCACATCTGTGCTATTTGCCTTCCTCCTGAT
>NW_015091083.1:778592-811844 GCF_001431845.1 Calidris pugnax | reverse complement strand
ATTCCTTGCTCATCGGTCACATCTGTGCTACCTTTTTTTATGTCATTGCTTATTTGCCTTCCTCATGACCCTCTTTAGCCAGGTGATGTGCTGAGGCTTGGGCAGCAAATGCGAGTTTCTCTGACTCCGTGAGCTGGCGCGGCAGTGGATCTGCAGCCTGGCTGGCTGTGATGCTGCCGTCCAGCTCTTCACAAGCACACAAACCACCACTGCATTATACTTCAGTTGAGGTGTACACTTTCATACACAAAAGTATGCAAGCAGGAGTCTCAGGAAAGGACCCATCAAATAGGAGACCTTGCATGTAAAGAAAGAAGGTGGCTTTCTTGAGGCTTGACCCCTCATAATGCCACTTGTATTAAGCTGCTTTGGATAGGAAGAAGGGAATGCCGTGGTTAGATTTCTGTTCCTGCTGCATTTCAGCCTGGAGCCCTCCCACTGAAGTGAGATTGCAGATGTAGGACTACAGTTGCTATATATCTCTTCTTCAGGTAGTGGGAAGATCTCTTCAGAGAACGATTTGGATTGTAGGCGGATTGAACCATTCTTTGGGTTATTCAGAGAAAACACGCTGAAGCTTGGCGCTTCACTTGAAGCTGGATGGAAGAAATCTAGATCCTGTAGGTCTTGAGGAGACGCCAGGCAGCCCTGACTCTGGCTTGGAGCCAGAGTAAAAGTAAATTTTGCCCAGAGCTCACCCAGGTCCAGGCATGTGCCTATGATAGGCCTTTGGGTGATCCCACATTTCTGACTTGTTCCATAGCCTCTTGGGAGGTGAGTAGGGCATGTCCCCGCAGCTCCATACCGGAGTTGGCCTGCTCCTTCCAGAGCAGACCTATGTAAGAAAGCTCTGCAATTCCTGATGAAGAGGAAGGATAGTAGCCCTGAGCTCTGTATGTGTCCAGAGTGAAAGCTGCTGCTCCCCTATTTCAACATGATACTTGGAAGCGGCTCTGAGGGAATGATGAGACTGAGATAAGGGTAATGATGCAGTATATCAGCAGAGACAGTTTGGATGCCTGGATGGCAGATGCACTAACCTCCCTTACAGGGTTTTGTAAGGGCCTTGCGACTCAAATTGTTTAAGGTCTGCTGGATACGTGTTTGTTTCTATCCACCATAAGCCAGCACAACGAGCTGAGCTGTGGTGGCACAACTCACCCCTACCGGAATGCCTCTGACATGATGACACAGAGCAGGGGAAAAAAAAAAATAAAAGAAACTTTCCAGTTCATTGGTTGTTCTCAGCATCATCCCACTCTTCTGCCCCCACCTTGACAGAGAGGTGATGTCAGAGCAGTTAGGGCATAACTAGGTCCCATCAGAAGAAAGGCAGCCTTTGTCTCAAGGCATGCCAGTCCTTTCTTGCCCCCTTTCAACCTCCTGGGAGTGTTGGGACCAGCCTTTAGCTATCCCGAACTCCTCTGGATGACTCATTCTCCTGGTATGAATGGGTACCTTGTACAGCCGTCTGCAGCATTTGGCTGCTCCGGGGGAGAGTGTGGGTCTGGGAAGTGAAAGCATGAGATTGTGTGCTCAGATTAAAGCCCACTCTGCAGATAAAACCCAGCTGTTCACCCTTCGCAGCTGCTGAATCTCAGAGGGGCAAATAGGAAACCTGAGTGTTTGCGTCTGTGTCCTTTTACTCCTGTAACGAGACTTGGAAACTCCTAGTGAAGGAGGGTGCACAGTGGGAGTGTAACCTTCGTGCAACAAAAGGCATCTGTACTGTGTAGGTCAGCTTGCTGTGTCCAGGTCTTCACTGTCCTTTTTTGTGCCAGGGAGACATGGTTTGATGTCCAGTTACAGTTGTAAGGAACTGTTTCCTTCATCCCTTGGGAAAACCTGTTTTTTAAGCTCTGGGGTAAAATAAGAAATGATGATATTTTGTTTATTCTGTCCTGGGGAGGTCAGCTTTTACAGGGACTTAGCATGAGGTCCTTGTTATGGCTGAAACTGGTGTCTCTTCAGCTTTATCTACAGAAGGATTAATTTAGTAACAGTCATAGAACAGCCGGGATCTGTAAAGAAACTGTTCATTGCTGACTCGGAGCAAGGCAGGGGTGGTGTGTCAGGACAGGGGTTCTTCCTGAAAAGCTCTCTTTGACCCTAGGGAGGACGAGGCCACATCACCCCCTGTCTTCAGGCCTGCCCAGTCCTTTAATCTAGTATACATTTGCCTCCTAATAGATTTGTGTGTAGGAACTGTTTGTGTATAGGAACGGTGCTCCCAACCAGTTTTGTGTACTGTGCTTGATTCTCCTCATGGTAAGAAGGGCACATCCCTTCCCATTTCACTGGGATTAAGCCCTTTTAAGAAATAGCAATGTTCTCTTAGTTTTCTAAGAGCTCTTCTCACTCTGATTTTGAGATACTGAGTTTTTCCCTCTAGATCCTAATTCAGCAGAATGTATAGTCACAGTCCTGAGTGAATCAGTGCTGGAGACCATCTGCTTCCATAGTGCCCTTCAGCCTGTGGGTCAGCCCCACAGAAGTCACCAGGAACATAAATCTGTGGTTTATGCTTAGGTGGTCTGCCTTGGTGAAATGGGCCATCTATTGCTTTATTGAATCATCATTATAACATACATTACTCCTTAGTAACTTGGTGAAATGCCCTAAATAATATCAAAATAAGCAAAAGTTTCAGATTTTTTGTATTGATGTCAGAATCAGATGTTTTCTGTGATATTGAGTGTAGTCATAGGTTATCCGGCAACCACTTTCTTTTGTTCAGTGATCTTATCTCTGTTGCCCACACTTTTTCATTCTCTATATCCCTCTGGCTCTGTGAGTTAAACTCACACTTGCTGCTGCTTGTCTTCAGTTATACTGTGGTATGGGTGGTGTGTTTTTTTTTTTTAACCTGTGGGATTGTTCCTTTCCTACCCTATTGAGATATTAATCCCAGCCCCTGACTTTGAACAGGGCTGCAGAAAAACATCGATGAAGACAATAATTCATTTCACCAGCTAATGAAAAGCTGGCTCCCGGCATCTCCTTACATTCTGTTCTAATGTCCTACTGTTCCCATTATTTTACAGTACTTCATACTGTTGCTGTGCATCTTTCTCCTGGAGATCATTGCTGGAATCCTGGCCTATATCTACTACCAGCAGGTGAGTGAACGTTCATCCTGAGAGACTCAGACCAAGGAGAGGAAGCAACTGTTTGTCATCCTGTTTTTCCAGCCAGAATTGGACTTGGAGGCTTGGTACCTAGGTTCTGGTTCACCTTTCCCACGTGTCCATATTCACTCCCCATCCTATACAGAAGACCTTGAATTATTTACTGTTCTTGACAAAGTGGTGGTGGTTGCTCTAGGGAGGCTGCTCAGTTCCTTCCTGTGGTTCGTGTTTGTGCGCCGCTTTTCTGCGGAGCCTTGTAGAAGACATTTTTTGAGGTTGTGTAGATCTAGGAACTCTCCTAATGCCCTTCAAGGCATAGTGCAAGCAACTGAAATACATTAGTGCCACTGAGTACATTCAGGACATAGGAACAGTTCCTGCTGCTTCCAGCAAGCTGGTTGCTATGCTTTTGAACTGGTCCCACAGGGAGGTCCTTTAAGGTCAAGAAGTTTTTGAGAGCTTTAGTTAACTGGCCTGGCTGAGGGGCTGGAGAACAGCAGAAGCTCCCAACAGCTGCAGTTCTAGCTTGGCACTTTTTACAGTTGCAGAGAGCAAAGGCTTAAGTCATCGCTTTGCTTTCAAAGGGAGTTTAGCCACCAAGGCACAGACAGCCTGGGAGGTTGCTCTCATGTCTGGAAATTGATTTGAAATGGCAAATAAGGATTGTTGTGAAGTGGCTGTCTGAAAAACAGATGGACATCTGATCTTGTTGGCTTCACTGCCAGGATTCCTCGCCATTCCTTTTTTCTCTTGGGCTTTCTGTGGTTTGTCTCACTAAGATGGGCACCGGTGGTTTGTGAGGAGCCAAAGAACTGTGCTGGCTCCTACCAGGAGAGCTCAGTGGCATGAGTGTGCATATTTAACAGGGAAAGATCAATCCTGGCAGGCATGGCAAGATGCCGAGGTCCATCCATGCATCCATCTGCAAGGGCACGAGGTTTATATCTGACAGTGGTTGAAGAGGAGCTGATCCTTAGGTAGAAATAAGGGATGACATACTCGGAGCTGTACCCTTGAATACCTTGGTCAGTTGCAGGCATCTCTAATCCATAGCTGCACTTCCCCTTGCACTCTGGCTGGTTGGTAACTCCCCCTTCTTTCCTGGTTGCAGACTGCTTGCTCTGTTTGCCACTGTTTTTATTTTAGCCCTTGCTGTGGTGTCTTAAGGCTTGCATGTGTGTGTCTAAACTGTTTCTTTTGTTATCTCTATTCCATGCCGCAGTACTTCCCCGTGAGCCCGCAGGTAACTGCTTTTCTGCCAAGTAATAATTCTGCTAATGGACTCTCCACTTTATTTGCCTCTGATGCCTTCCAGCTCCTGAATCTTTTCCTTTCTTTTTATTACACTAAGTTCTTTGCACTTCTGCAGAGCTTCCCAGCCTGTTTTGCAAATAATAACGAATGAAACCTCTTATCTCTGTGAGGTAGGTGTTGTCCCCATTTGACCCATGGGGCTGGGAAAAACAGTGTTTTAAAGGGAGAATAAATTCCAGACTGTATTTTGCATAGTTCAGCATAACCGGATACTTGACCTCTCATTGACTGTTTACTGTGTAGAATAAAAGGTGCATAAACAGGCCGCCCACCTGTTTCATTCATTGACCCCCATCTAAAATGATTGTTGATGTTGTTTATTGGTATAGGAAACTTAGAATTTCACAGGTGTTGAACCAAAGCAGTGTTGCTGTATGAATCAGGATGATAACAAAAAAAAGATGCAGCTCTTTGGCACTTTTTGGCTGTGACCTGGATATGTGAGAAGAATTCAGATTAAAAGAGCCTCCACAGGAATAAACATTTGGATCCAATCACCTGAACATTCCAGTGGTTTATGATGACGCTTTCAGGAGTTCTGCACTTCCAAAATCAGACTTCATCTCTCTGTCGCTGTTATCAAGAAAGGCCTTGCAATTGCAATTGCAATTATTTTTGCAATCACACACTTAATGCCCTCCCGTGGCATCCTTTTCGATGCCGATACAAGAGCTATTCAGACTACATGGCTTCAGTCCAGCATGCCCAGGACTCTGCTTTCTTCCTACTCCTGGAAAGACTGATTCGGGTTTAGTATTTTGTCACGGGCTTCAGAGGGAGAAAACTGTGTGGTCTCATAGGCATATTCATATTTAAGCAGGCACGGTTTTGTATTCTCTTTTGATGCAGGCATGACTGGGCAATCTTACATGTTCAGGGTGAGGACCCATATGTTGATGTGTAGAGCAGGCTGAAATTTGGTCTGGAAGCACCTCCTTCCAGTTATTAAAATGGAGGCATGATCTGTAATCAATTGGAAATAAGCTTCCAAGTCAAACCTTGGAGGATGTTCTTGAAGGAAGCTGTAGCTTCCCCTAGGGTCTCTGCTTTTCTCTTGGAGCAAAGGCAATGATACGTGTGGAGGACTCTGGGTTGCTCTGAGGTGCGAGTTTGCCTTGTGATTTTATCCCACTTGTCTCTTCCTTACAGCTGAGCATGGAACTGAAGCAAAACTTGAAGAACACCATGACCCAGAAGTACCGGAGGGAGGGAGAAGAGAGTGTTACCAGTGCCGTAGACAAACTGCAGCAGGAGGTAAGCATCTATAAAGGCAGGGAGAATTCATGCAATTGCAGGGCTTAAAATCAAACATGTGAAAGGTATTGTGGGCTCTTGACATCCAACATACAGATGATTCTTCCGTATGCTGAGCGTATGTTCTGCTGCTTCTGATTCAAGACAAGGTTGGGTGGGGTGCAGAGCCTGGGCCATACAGTTGGCAGAATTGCATGGTGTGATCTTTGAATTGCGTGCCCAGTAGCACTGGGGAAACAACATCTGAATTGCTCCCAGGGTGAACTGAAGCTGCTGAGTCACTCTGACAGCTGTTTCTATTTCCCACTTCAAAGCTTTGGAGCAATTGCTGACATTTTTCATTAAGCTGCTCAATACCCTGGAGAGTGTGATATAATGAAAGAAGAGCCTTGGTGCCGCTGTTGCTTGCTGTGCCTGGCTCAGGGGTGGTTCAGGTTAGGGCAGTTCTGACAGCCTTTCCCACAGGAAGGACCTTTGTGCACGGGCACTTCCAAAGCATGGGGCATACTATATCCATACTGCCACAGCAATAGCAGGTGCATTTGCAATAGTAACTGGTAATTAAACCAGTTTATTTACTGGTTATTGCCCCTTATTGCCATTAACACTCTCCAGTCCAGTAGTTAAGAGCTGAGGCAGCTGCAGATGCTCTCTGGTTACAGTAACCAAAAGTCACAGCTGCTGAAAGACAGATATTTAATGACCATTATAGGAGTCTTAAAAAAAAAAATAAAATAATGGGAGATAGTTGGAGTCTCTGCAAAGGAGGGTGAAGCCGAGGGCTTGGTGTGGGAGGCTGGGGGGAGAAGGAGGTGCAGTGCTTGCAAGCTCAGCCTTTCCTCTGTACATACAGTTCAAGTGCTGTGGGAGCAACAACTACACAGACTGGGCTGACAGCCTGTGGATCAAATCTCCAGAGGCCAGTGGACGGAAGGTCCCAGACAGCTGCTGTAAGACAATAACCGACCTGTGTGGCCGAAGAGACCATCCTTCCAACATCTACAAGGAGGTAAAGACAAAAGGGCTTCAGAGCCACCTGTCACAAAGTAGGTAAAGGAGGTGGGCAGGGAGTGAGGGTGTTGAGTCGGTGCCGCAAACTGTTGGTAGGCTTCAAAGTCAGTAGGATTCCTTAGAAAGCAGAATTAATTTGAGCCTTCAGCCATCTAGGCTATTATTTTATACGTAGATATAGAGGAAAACAACAAATTATATTTGTTGCTAGTGAGTACGCTAGTGACAGGGGGAGGTGGGAGAGGTTGTTGGTTCTGGCTTGGATGTGAGCCCTGTGTTTGACACAGTTTCTTGTCATTGGAATTAGTGAGGTGCAAATGGTCCTTGACTGAGATAATGGGATTTGACCTACAGGGTGAAGAAAAAGCATATGGGGAAGAAAGAGGGCCCTGTGGCAGACTTATTAGGCCAGTTCTAGTGGGAAATAGAGGGGCTTGTCTCTTGTAGAAGCAGCAAATTGAATCCAAGACTAGCTGAGTAGGTAAACAGGTAGCTCTCGGACCATTTATTCATCCAGTTGCATAAGTTCTTGCATTTATTTTGGACAGGACACCCTCCAGTCCTGTCACCTGGCTTTAATCACTGTGATGCTGTCTTTGGGGTAGTATAATCCTTTTTCTCATCAGTGGGACCAGCAAATTTGCTGGCTGTATTGAGCCTGGGGAGCAGCAACTGGAACTTTTCCTTGTTCCCATCCCCTGACAGTTAAAGAGGGCTGTAGATGGCCCCTTCAAAGCAGGTATTCTGTCTCACAGTCTGTGCTTTGAGCAGGACTCTGAAGAGGAGTGTGAATAACATCTGCCATTAAACCAAGCAGCTCTAACAGCTGAAAGGAAACCAACCATCTATCTTTGGGGAATGAACAGGGAGTCTTTCTGATCTGTCGAAGACCCTCTTGCATCCAGTTGCTTGGCTAGGTTTTGCTCTTCAGGAAGAAGGCTTTCTGATAAATTTTGTGCCTTCCAGGAAACCCACAACAGTTTGAAGGACAGGACTGTCAATTCCCATGCTCTCTCTGCTGTGGTGAAGATGGAGGCAGCTGCCCAGCTGCGTTATTAAGAGAGGCCCTGTAGGCTGCCAAATGTGTTGGGCTAGCTCGAGAGGAGAAAAAGCTGTAAGGAGAGATTTGGATCTACAGTCAGATGCTGCATATCATGATATGAGGTCTCAGTCAGAGTTCAGAAGGGATTTTAGTGGCTTTGGGGAAGAAAAACCTAGAAAAGGGTCAGATCGGGGAACAGGAGTTCGTATCAGGGCAGCTGGGGCTGACTCTAAAACCTGATGCTGGCATGGGAAAAGTGAGGCCTTTGCCATCCCTCCCTGGAGGGCTGCGTGCTCACTCCTTCCTTCTGCCTCTGTGTGTGTAGGGGTCCATGTCCACTGTAAACCCCTGGGGCAGGAGGGCCCCCAGCACCCCTGGGGCACTGCTGTAACCTACACAATAAATCCCCCCGATGTTACCATGGGAAACCTGCCTCAATAGACTAAACAGTCTAATTATATGAAGGGAACTCTTCCAAAAAAAAGCCCAACCAACAAACCAACCCAAAAACAGAGAATGGTCTTACTGCTTTATTTTTGTCTTATGACAACAGAAACTTGTGCCTGGAACAGGGAGGGAAAGGTCACCCTGCCAGCCAGGGATGCAGCTGCAAGGCAGAGGCAGAGCTTGGCTTCCCAGGTCCACGCTGAAACTCACTGCTGCCAGAAATAGTGGTGGGAGGAATTTACTCTTAAAAGGCTCCTGTCACGTTAAGAGGTCTTGGCACTGGATCCACTCAGCAATATTTCCCTGGCCTTTTGGCCTGATGGGAGTAAACACCCTTTCCAGGCATGTGGTAAGCAGTGAGTGAGGGAACCTTCCTCTACATACCTCTGAGAAAAACGACACGCTCCCTCTGTGTGATGTGGCCGGTTCTTCTGCATTTCTCCTGCCCAGCTAGCAGCCATCTTGGACTTTTTCAAAGGTTCCTGAGCCAGCATGTCCAGAGCAATACAAAACATGGTGCAGTTACGTCATCTGTGTAACTTTTTCAGTGATGTTGGGGGAAGATGCTGCTTTTTATAGTGTTGCTCTCAAGGGTTGCAACCATTGGATTAACATGAACAAGAGGTTAAAACGAAGCTGATTTTCCGTGTTCTTCCTTTCACCCTGCAGAGTGGTTGCATTACCAAGCTGGAAAACTTCATTCAAGAGCATCTGAAAATTATTGGGGCAGTGGGGATCAGCATTGCTTGTGTGCAGGTAAAAGGGCTGAGTGGAGTTTTGGGGGTGCTGAGCAGAAGTTAAAGCAACCCTAGAGCTGAGGGATGATAAAAATCGCATGTTTTAGACTCTTCCCTGCCTGGCAAGATGTTACCAGGTACTTTGGGGGCCCAAGGATTCACTAGCTCCCAAGAAAAAGCCTATTCTACTATTCTGTAAAATTTGCTTCTCGTGAGGGAGTGCAACCAGCTGGGCAAGTGGGGAGAGACTTCTGCTCCAGGGCTGTGGGAGAGGCAGTGCTGGCCATGGCAGGCGGTTTGGCAGCCTGAGAGAGACCTCTTGTGGGGATGTGCTGTGGTTGCCCGCGCAGCTGAGCAGTCCATCTGGAGGAGTTTCCTACTTCGGTTCATTAGGAATATTTTAAGTCACCCAGAATTTCTCCCTCAGCTGTGTCATACTGAGGAACGGCACTGTGGGTCTGCAAATTATTTGGGAGAGGGGCAATGAATAAAGGGGTAGGATATGGATGCCCCCCACTCACATTTTAGAGGGAAGGGCACAGGATATTATTTTCTTCCAATGCAGATGTCTCTGTCTTCCCCTTTGTCCTGGCAAGTAGCCAAATTACACCCCAGAGAAGCTGCTCCTGATTAATTAGGAGGATTTGCACAGATTATGTTCTCTCCTGCCGCTTTTTGCAAGCTGGAGTACAGTGTCCCCAAGAAGGAGCTGGCTGCTGCTCCAGTCTGGGTCCAGGCTGTTAGTTTGCAAGCTGCTGCCTGTACTGCATCTGTTCTTTTTTTTTTTCTTTTTTTTTTTTTCATGCATTTCTCTCTTCCCTTTGTACCCTGTAGATCTTTGGGATGATTTTCACCTGCTGCTTGTACAGGAGTTTAAAGCCAGAACCGTATTAATAGCTGTGGGAACTCTGTTGCTCCCCCTCTGCCATTTCCCTTAGCGCCTGCCAACCTGACCACTCTCCACCACCACCACAGAAGTGTCTGTAACCTGAGGACTTTGCTCTGTAATTAAACGCCTCTCAAACCGCGCACCGCCTTACCTGTCCCCCTGGGGGGACAATCACCCTCCTTCTTGCGTGCAAGGCACCCAGGAGTTCAGCGGGTCCTCTTCATTGTCAAGAAACAAAAGAGCTGCGGATCTTCTGTTCAAAGCTTTAGCGAAACAGTCCCTTGAACTAACTACGAAGCAAGATTTATCCAGGGCCATTTCTCTTCAGGCTTTTCCCGATCCAACATGGAGGTATCGGGATGCTATACAGGAACCATGGTTTGCTCTCTGAGAAGTGCCTCAGCAGCATCAGGCATTGACTGTGAGGACAGATGATGTTTCTGCGCAGAGTTGGAGCCCGAGCTGAATCTCTCATGCGTGGAAGATTTCTCTCCCTCCTCCCGAGTGTGCACCGATGTCCTAACACAGCCGTTCTCTGCCTGAGAGGGTGCCTGCCGAGTTGCTTGGGGCAGGAGCTACTCTCCCTGATGATCAGGAGCACAACTTGGCGCAGTTGGAATCTTGTCGTGACTCTGACGTTGCCAAGATGCGGGTGCCTTAGGGTTTCTCAGCAAGCCTTCCTCCTCTTCCTTGAAGCTTCCCCCAGTACAGTGCTATCAGGAGCCACAAGAGGCCTTTTGCCCACCAGCGATTGTGGAGCAAAGACAACATACTACTTTCCAATTCCTTTGGGTATAGTCTGTTTTATTGGGTGAGAAAATTTCGTTTCCTCCTGCCTATCCCCTGCTGAGGTTTGGTGAAGAACTGGCCTGTTACTGGAGCTGGCATATCTTGCTCCCCTTTGGCCTGTTTGGTTAGTGGAAATACCTTCTCACATCTCTTACATGGTGAGAGATACCCTCAGCTTGATTTTTTCAATTAAAACCTCCAGGCTTGTCTCTCTTGCGCAGGAAATTAATATATACAAATATTTTATCAGCCTCCAAAGAGCTCATTAATCAGCTGAGGGATTTTTGGCTGCAATGAGATCTGGAACCCCATTTTACTGGTTACTGCCTCAAACCAGAACAGAAGTCAGGAGAGTCAGCTTCAATCAGTAGCCCCAGTGCACTTGGTAATTTGGTAGTAATTTGGTCAGCTGTCTGCTTGCTGCAGAGGAATAGGTTTAGTTAAATATTCTTTCTGCACTGGGATCCTGGGTACATACAGGACATAGACATCACCGCTGCCACGGACTTGGTGCCATTGTGATGCCAAGAGAGTCTTAGCCTGAACTCATAGGACCTTGTGTGCCTCTTGTTCTCGCTTTCCTGATACGCCTGTTACACCCATGAAGCAGGAAGGGCTATGGGGCTTTGGTGTTTCTAAGCAGTGAAGACAAGCCCTTTTATAAAGAAATAAATTTATTTGCTCTCCTGGCCTTTTAGTGGTGCCAGCCGAGCCCTGTGTCTTGGCAGCAGACAGTTAAGCAAAATCACCCAGAACCTTAAATGGTCTTGCAGCATCGTGGGGTTTTTAGTTCACAGAGCAGAAATCTTGTACTGATGCTAAAGGGTGACAAGTTAAAATTCAGAGCAGGTCAATCTGAAACTCCCCCATCAACATCAGCCCTGTGAAATAATCCTTAACTAATGCAGAAAGAGTTGGAGGAACTGAGGTGTATCCGTGGTTCCACAGCAGTAGGAAAGAGGGGAAAGAAATCTAAATTATTGTGTAATGATCTAAAGGAGAAGTCTCTAAATTATTTCTTGTTTTATAATCAAGTTCCTGACAAGTATTGACTACTAACGAAGAGGAAAATATTGAGCATGTTGCTTGAAGCAATGTTTCTAGTTTTTTAAGCATATCTTCATAGCTGCCTTCACCCATTCCCTTCAAATACGTTGTACGGGGTTGGGAGAGGCCAGGAAGAATGAGATATTAACAGTAAGTTGGCTTGTGTCCATTGAGTTGTTTTATACTTTTTCTCTGTGTAATAATATTCGTTGCTTTTTTTTTTTTAACCTAGTTTTAAGTTGCTGGCCAATAGAAAAATAAAGCTTAAGATTCTGTAATGGTTCTGTGTAGCAAAACTGAAGGGGTACCCTGAGCCGACGGGTTATATGGATTCCTCAGATCCTTGAGGAACCGGCTCCTCGGCAGCAGAAGCAGCTGGACTGAGGGACCAGGCTGAGAAGGAAGCTGGGGAAGAACCTGCTTCGCGTCGCTGATCTCGCCAGCCTGGTTATGATCTGCTGCTGTGGGGCACTTGGACTGTCCTCCACATGGCACTCAGAGAGCTGAAGTTGCAGGACCTCAGGGTATGTCATTACACGTCAGCCACGGTCTGTGCACGGGGGTGTGCGCACCCAGTGTTGCTCCAGGGTGTGTGGCACACCTCACTGTGCTCGCTGGGGTACTTAGTGACCTCTCTTAGCCTTGTACACACAGGCTGCACTTGATCGTCACGTGCAGAGCACCCAGACAGACAGAACAGGGCCTTACCACCGGGGAACTTCCATTCGCCTTGCTGGCCCAGCCACTCTGTGATTACCAGTCAGGTCTGCTTGAGAACACCAGTCAAAGGTATGAATTGGCCCGGGGCTCTGCTGTGCTCTCCTACACCCTGTTTCCACTTTGCCCAAAGATTGTGGAAATCCTTCTCCTTCCATCTTTGCTGCAAGGACAGAGGTGGGCTCCAGCAGCAGGGGCTGCCTCTTCCTACCACTCTGGGATCACAGGGGCTGTGTGGGTGTTATGTGCCAGTTCATGCTGAGTATTTGCTCTACGTGCTGTGGAGTAGCTCGTAGCCACCTTGCAAGAGGGAGCAGTTGTGTGCCCTTTTTTATTGATTTTTGGGATTCCATGTTGAAAATTGCGTGTTACTAGTTTCAAATACGCCTCTCTCCGGGCAGATGGAAGCCCCTGCCTGCAGCTATCGGGCACGGCCGCTCGGTGGCTCTCAGGGCCTTGCACTGTGAATTCAGCTCCTGCAATTCAAGTGACTCTAATTCAAGCTGTTTGGCTGAGCGTAAAGCAGGGCCGTGGTGTCACCAAGCCCCAGGGAAGTGCTGTGCAGGTCACACTGGTGTTCCTTGCCTGGAAGGGAAGGTAGCTCCTTCCAGCCCAGGCAATGTGTCTGATTTTCATGCTGCACCAAGGCACTGGTCAAGCAAGACTGAGGCTGGGGGCTTGACCTGGCCTGCTCTCTGTTCAGAGCAGGGACTTCTGCTGAAAAGGCCCACGATTGTGTTGGCATGTGCTGAGGAGACACACCTGGGTGGCTCATTGGTGGTGAGTTGAGCCAGTGCCACTGGTGCGGTACTGCTGTGGGGGAGGCAGATGCTCTCCTGAGATGATTGAGTAACACAGGGATGTCACATCCATTTATGAGACCTTATCCCAGGGCTTTTGTGCAGCTCCAGCTACCCGTTTTCAGGAGGGGTGAGTTGAAGGTGGAGCATGAACAAAGAAGGGAGGTCTCGTCTTGGAGGGTTGTTTGCCGAGGGGGGCTGGAGAACAGGCAGGGCTCCTACCTGCACGCTTGCAGCAGGGGCACAGAAGGTGGCATGGGTGGCTCTGTGTTAACAGTGTCTTCCCGACAGCTGCTTGGCTACCTCAGCTGTTCTGCCAAAGCAGAAAGAAATGCCCCAAACTCCCCTCCTTGTGCCTGGTCTTGTTCCCCTCTGTGTCATTAGGGATGCAGTGTGGCTCCAGTCACCCTTTCCCATCCCCGAAGGGGAATTAGCCCCTCTTCTGCAAGGTGGTATCTGTGAAGTCTGTGTCTTTCAGCATGAAGCAGTTGATTAAAAGCAATTTCTCTTCTTTGAATTGGCTTCTTCTGCAGTGTCTGTGATCAGGGTGCATTTACCACCTTACAGCATCCCCCTGGGCTGTGCAGCCTCAGGTCTCTGGGTGCTGCTGCCTCTCTTGAGGTGGGAGCACAGATTTCTCCCCCTGTGGACCTGGAGATCTGGGCTGTGCTAATTGCTCTTTGCAGCAATTAGCTCAGCTGGTGGCCTGTTCTCTTAAGTCAATACAATTTGCTCAGGAATAAAAGGGAAAACAGATGTAGCCCTAAATAATTTCTGGAAGGGTCTGGCTTTGGGGCAGTCCCTCTCTTCCTGCAGTTTCACATAAGACACAAGTATTTCATGCTCCCCTGCAGGGCTGCTTCTAACCCCAAACCAGTTCACAAACATGCCCTTTCTGCCCCTGCTGTTTAATTGGGAGGAATTTTCCCCACAGGGAGGCCTTGGTGCCCTTTTCTTTGGCCATTTATAAAGCCTCCCTTGGGCAGTGGTTGTAATGGTGTAATGGTCTTGTTTTCCTGCTGGGCTGGGGCTGAGCAGGGCAGTGACAGTGGAGAGAGCAAGACGAGGAGCAGGCAGCGATCCTCTCCTCCCTGGTGAGATGTGATGAGCACACCCTGCTTGAGAAATGGCAAAGGGGAGTGCTGTCTCCTTTCCTACTGTGAAACCTCCCCAGGTTTCCATATGTACTTGTGTCCGTGCATCCCTGGGAGAAGATGCCAAGTGCTGTGTGCTGCTCCATGTCACACAGCAGCGACAAGAGATGTCTCAAGCAGCACCGTTGCTCAACTGGGGCATGGGTGCACACGAGCAGAGACTGACAGCTTCTGTGGTGTGGCTGGGTTTGCTTGGGGTCCTGGTCTGGCCTCTGTGCTATTAAAGAGCGGCTTTTCAGGCTGCTGGTGCTCATTGTGCCTTGGTTCCCCACTGAGCTGCTTCTCCCTGAGGAGCTCATCTGCCTGCTGCTTCCCTGCACCAAAGTCTGGTCTGGATGAGAGGTGGCAGTTTCGCTGGTGGCACCGCCTGGCTGGTCAAGGAGGCAACAGGGAGGAGATTCATGTGGGGCCTTCAGAAATTAGAAATTCATTGTGGGGAGGGGGCATGATGCTCTTAAATGGTCTGTAATCGGATAAGCAGCAGGGATGCTGCTGCTGCTGCCCACCATTCAGTGACTCATTCCGGCACAGCAGATTGCCGGGCACGCTGGGGTTTTGAAGTCCTCTTACTCCGTGCACAGGAGGCTGCTCCTCCTGCTCTCTCGGCTGCCTGCATTAGCAGAAGGGATGCTCCACGCGCGGAGGCCATCAGAATCAGCAGCTTTCTCTCTCCTGATTACTGCTCCCACCTGCAGAAAAGGAGCGGCCGAGCATTACACATTTCCAGCGCTCACTTTTTGAGTAGCGAACTGTCTCGCTGACGAGGAAAGAGCACTTTCTTCCTGCACAGGGGGTGGAGAGAGCCCGGTGCCCCATTGGGACAGCAAACCCCAGCCCTCCCCCCTCGCAGTCCCAGAGGTGGCTTTGATGGCCATAGGACACGTCTCTGGGAACTGCGGGGGGAGTGTGGGGGTCCCACCAAGCCCCTTGCACCCCTCTGTGGTTAGAGGCCAACCCAAACCAGGCATTGACCCCGGGGTGCAGGGTGCATGCAGTGATGCTTCACAACCTTGGCCATGTGTGTGGACACACAGAGCTATATCTATGGCTACCTATCTCCTGCTGCACTGGAGGATTTCTACTGCCCACAGGAACTTCTACAGGTGAGGTTTATATTTCTTATTTTGCTCAGAAATGCTGGAACCACTTTACCCCAGAAACCTGCCACCATCGAAGTGTGCTTAGTCCTTCCAGAGTCATGGTCCCCCTCTCCCTTCCCAGCAGAGGGATGTCCTCTCCCCTGGTGGCTCAGCCGGCAGCCAGGGATGCTGCCTACCTGTCAGCAGCCATAGCCACAGCCTCCCTTCTTCTGAAGGGCTCCCCACCTGGGATTAGCGAGGGACCAAGGCAAATTGTTGTCTCCCACAGCAAACAGCTTTCTCATTAACCTAGCGGTGCCCCGCTCAGTGGCATGCCACACTCGTAGCACGTTTTTTAAGTATTGACAAAGCCTCCTCTTTCCTGGGAGAGCTGCCTGTTTAATCGCCTTTTAACCCTCCCAAGGAGTCTTCCCAGGTTGTTACACACGCTTTGATTTCTTGCAGCCCGTTCTAGGATGCAGCATTAAGCAATGATGGCCTGAGATGTGAGGTGCAGGTTTTGGGACTGGGAACTTCACCCACTGCTCCACTCCTGGAGGGTGTCAGCTCAGTTTCCCCAGGACAGAAATAACAGCTAATATCACTACAAGGTGCTATCTGAAGGTACATCCCTCCGTGCCCAGCTCTTACAGCTCCTCTCTTGCATGTTATTCCTCTGTTATATGCTGAGCGTTTTCAGGTAGTATTTTATATTAGTCTAGATTAAATCTTGTCCCGTTTAACCATCCCCAGCTCTCTGAGATATCCCAGGCCAATTCCCATTTTGCTCTTCCTTGCATTTTGTGTCCCTCCTCCTCTGTCAATCCACAAATGCTATCAATGTTATATTTTCTTTTCCTCCTTTCTCCCTTTCCCACTGCTTTCTTCCAGGACTTTAATGAAAGTTTTTAATAGCAGTCAGTTGAAGGCTGACCTGCTCTTTCCTTTGCCCAATGCCTCATGCTCCGTGGATGGGCTCATGAATGATTCAGTTGTTTGGGCTCTAGCTGGCAAGAATTACTCAAAAGAAACATTTCTGAGGTTTGTCCACACTTCCAAGTTGACCAATCCTGAACCCCAGAGCAGGGAGTGGAGTCCTAAATCATAGGACAGCAAAGAAGGCTGCCTCTGTATTAAATATGTTTTTCAACAAAAAAAAGACGAACCAACACCCCAAACCAAATGTATTTTACAATTCACTTGCCATAGTTAATGCCACTTGCCATAGTTATTAAACATGGGCTCTTGGTGCCATTTTCACCTAAAAAACCAACGCTGCCTTCTGGAAGTGATCTGAATTTAAATGTCGTTGGGGAGAAGAGGCAGAGTTTCGGAGCGGAGCAGCAGGGCTG
The DNA here is from genome assembly GCF_001431845.1 of Calidris pugnax. NCBI lineage: Eukaryota > Metazoa > Chordata > Aves > Charadriiformes > Scolopacidae > Calidris > Calidris pugnax. The sequence goes on along the minus strand of NW_015091083.1, from coordinate 795,084 downwards.
GGGTTAAGGTGCTGACTGGGAATACTGCAGCTTGGTTTTGCAGCCCCAGTTTGCCTGGAGGTTTGAGGACACCTCTTGCACTGGGGTCTTTGGTGGAACTCAATGATGCTTTAGCAAAGTCATTCAGCTGTTGGTGGTGCTGGGTGGGAGTGGAGGAGCACACAGCAGGCAGAAGTCTGTCCTGCACCTGCCTGGGTGGGAGCTGAGCTCCTCTGCCCCCACGAGCCCGCTGCCAGGGGCTGCTGTGCACGGCGGGCAAATTAATTCTTATCAGTGTTTCTTTTCAAACGTATTTCCTTTTCATTGTCCCCTTAGATTGAAAGCTTCCTTTTAGTGTGTGTACGAGCTGTGCCAAGCCCCACAGAGCCCCAGTTGCGGCCACACCGCATCAGTGCTGCCTGTAATCTAAGTAACAATAAAAATACTGCTCCACAGGAGCTATGGCCCTATGAAGCTGCTGAACTCTGGTGGCACTCCTCTTCTGAAACCAACTGTGGGAAATGCAAATCGGTGTCAAACTGCAGCCCCTGGTATAGCATCAGCAATTTCTTCCAGTTTTGCATAGCCAGGAGCTTCAAGTAAACTCGATTCTGCTCTTGCAGGCAGAGGTTTCTGAAACGTGAATGCAAATAACTTCTGCTCTCCACGCACCACTGGAGAGATGCTCTTGTTTCACTGCTTTAGGATTCAGAGTCCTTCCCGGAGACAGGGTCCAAGGATGCTTGTCACCTCCCGGGGGAGGCCACCTGCTGCCAGGCTGCGGGTTAACTAGAGGCAGGGACTAGGCAAGAGAAGAGAGCGGGCTTTAGGGTTTGAGGAGAGGGAGGCAGTTCCTGCTTCACCTGCTTAGAGCTGGCTCAGGGGAACAGCTTCGCTTTTCTGGCCTGTTTTTTAATGCCACTTTTCCCCAGGAAAGGGTTCTGGAGGGAGGAGGTACTGAGCTGCAGCCCCCTTGGGCTCTTCCACCTTGCCCTGTGCTTAGGGCAGCCCCGCTGACACCACCTCCTGGGAAGTGGTCAGAAAGGAAAGGCTGTAATTAAGGCAATTATGCCTTTAATTAGGGATAATTGAGCTAATGGCTTTTTTTCCAGTCTACATCTCCTCTCCCAGATAACCTGTGAACTAAGCTGTGAGCCCCCTTTTAGGGCTTGTGGGAGGCAAATGTTCAACCCTTGTTTCCTCTAGCTAATTAATCCTGTCCCCAGGCCCACCAGAGGTGGCAGGAGATGCCCCCATTTGCTCTTGGCAAAGTCAGTTGGTGCATGAGGGTTATTTGAAGGCCTGAAGGGGCTCCTAGGCAGTTCCTTGGTTTCCCCTCCTGCACGTCTATCTCAGGAAAGGGACTGGCACCAGCCAAAACAGCCACGTTGGGACTGAGCCCAGCGGCACTGCCCGAGGCGCAGTGGCTGAGCTGCAGGCAGAGGAGATGTGCTTTGACCCAAGAGCAGTCTGGACCGAGGGCTGGGTGCTGACCGAAAGGCTGCAGGATGGAAGAAATGAAGCTACACGTTTTATTTTCATTATATCCCATCTCACATTGCAGAAGCGCAAGGAGAAGGACAGTGACGTGTCCCTGTTGTGCCACCACCATGAGCTCGCAACAGCTGAGGGCAGGAGCAGCCTCCTCCCTGGTGCCCTGCCCTGGTGAGATGCATGTCTGGCCCTGCCTGGCACATCCCAACAGTCGCATCATCCCTGTCCCTGCCTGGGGGGAAGCAGCAGGTGCCACAGCTGATTTAGGTTTTGGGGGCTGCTGCACTGCAGGTGGTGTGAGCTCTTCATTGCAGAGGGTAAGGAGCAGCAATGGCCACACCACTGGCTTTAGCTCCAGCAGCTCCGCAATGAGCTCTTTCCTACGCAGGAGCTGTGAGACAATGCAGGGACAGGGGCTGTATCCTGTGTGCTGGGAGCAAGGGTTAAATAAACCCTGCAGGGAACAAAACAAATACTGCGTCCTCTCAGCTGTGGCTTGTTCCAGTTTTTATCTCCAAGAGCTGAACTCGCTCACTGCTACGCAGGTAAGTGCTAATTTGGATGTCTCTGACACCAGAGTGAAGGGAGCAAGAGATTGTCCCAGGGCCAGAGTAAACATTGCTCCTGCTGGGTAAGTGATGCAGAAACAAAAGGGGGAGGAAATACGGAGGTGCTTTTTGCTCCAGCCATTTCACAGAGCCGTGCCAGTCTCTGTGATGACTTTTTGCAGCTGCTGGCCTCTTCTGAAGCTGGGCTGAAACATTCACTTGACCTTGCTGTTCAACATTTGCCTACTTATGAGACTCGTTCTTCCCATCATGCTTGATTAAGAGAAAATCTCTGCTGTCTCCCAGAGAGAGGAGACCTCATCTCGATCTGCTCTCACAGGGTGAGGGATGCTGCCTCCAACAGGTGGGGAAAGTGAATTGGAAAAGGGCAAATGTAAGAAGTGGGTTGCAAAGGAGGCAGCCACACTGGGGTGAGAGGGGGGTCCCCTCTGGAAGGGGAGCTGTGCTCCCCCCTCCCTCCATTTCCCTCCCATTGGTGCTGGAATACACTGGGGACCACTTATTCTGCATCCTGGGCTGCAGCAGCCCTAAATTGCGCCCAGGAATAAGCCAGCAGAAATAGGTGGTATCCAGGTAGCAAGAGCATGAGCAAGGCTTAAGGTCCAAATGCCTCCTGCCCTTCGGTAGAGTTGGGTATGAAGTTGGGTGGCACACTCTATAACTGACCTCTCCTAAGCCAGAAGACCTCCCCAAGGCTAGGTGTGTAGTTAGGTGCAGACAGACATCTCTGTCTTTTGAACCTATCCTCTGAGATCATTCACCCCTTGCTTTGGAGAGGTCACCCAACCTTCTGAAGCTGGGAAGATGCCTTCTTCCTCACCACAGGTGCTGGTAAATTGATTTTTATATGTGTGTATGCCCCATAACTCACATCCACTGCCAACTGCACATCTCAACACTGGGCTGTACATCAGCCATTGCTCCCTGCTGCCTCAGCATGTGGTGGGAGATGGGCAACCACCATCCTCCCCAGATGCTGGGGTCCCACTGATGGGGCCAGCCTGCAGACTGAGGTCCATGCTGATAGTGGCCAAGGAGCCCAGGTTTAATGTAGGGCTGCTGTTTGATGCACTGATGAAGCTAAGGCTGAGGAATAGCCTGCAAGTAAGGTCAACCTTGGAGCTGGTGCTCCCAACTCTGATCTCTTTGAGGTGGCCCTGAGCTTGGTGGTGTCCTGATTTGGGCTTCAAGCCAGGACAGGTGGGGATGCTGGCTGCCCTCTCTCACAAGCCCACTTGCACTAGTTGCAGTGGCATCTTGCTGGTGGACCTCCGGGAGGTTCCTGCCTGAGGCTGGGGGGTGAGCAGCAGAGCCAGGATCAGGCATGTGGCATCTCATCCAGCACCCTGTTCATAAGCTGTCCCTCTTTGTTGGGGAGGAGCACCGTGGCTGCCCTCTCCTGCCCTCACAGGCAGCTCTCAGAAGTGTCTCGGCGCTTTCTAGGTATCTGGCCCCAGTCATCTGGTGGGATTAAATCCAGCCTGCGTGGCATCTGCCTAAAAGTTTCCTGGGGACCTGGGGCTCAGCTGCTCCCTGGAGTAGCATCTCCCATTGCCTCTGGAACTCAGGCGCTGACACGACTTTAATACAACTTTTTAAAGTATGCATTTGTATCTAGTAAGCCCTTGAGTACAGCAGAGTCCCTTTTATATTGAAATTCAGGCTCTTCAATAACATTTTATTATGAGGCTTGCTATTTTTGGAATTGCTGTTACTCTGTTATGAGCAAGGCACCTAACATCCTTCGATATGAAATCATTAAGGGCACAGCAGAGTTCATTACAGGGGCATTTCTCTGGATTAAGAACAAATCAATACTACATACTAATATCACAGCTTGGTACCTGGCTTCGGTTGCAAATAGCACATCCAGAGAGGCAGATAGTCTTCTTTTGGCCTCTTGTGCTCTTCTTCCAATATCTTATTTACTGTTTTCCCCCAAGCTGTTGTGATGGATTTATGAGCACACAAAATCCAAGGGTTGTTTTTCCTTGAGCTACCTGAATATTGTAGCTTTTAAAACAGAGAAGAAATAACCAGCTTAAGTTTGTGATATTGCAGTAACCTCACATGCAATATGACTTCCCTGCTTCTGCCAGCAGAGCCCCCTGGAAACAGACGTGCAGAAGGGAGCAAAGGCCTGAAGCTCTCTCTGGTTACATTTGGCTGATCACAGTCAGAGTTTAGAATAAGTTTCATATGTTTTGAGTTGGGAAAATGCCTGGGAGGGGTGGATTGGGAGGAAAAAAGGATGAATATAATTTGTAAAAAGCCTGCAGTAGGAAGAAGAGTTCTGTTGACCAAGTATCCTCTGAAGGAGTCACCTTCATTTGTGAAAATCTGTCCTGGGTTGAGATATGGAAGCAGCTGGGCTTTGTTGGCCTACTGGGCATGCTCCACCAGCAGAGAGTGATAGTAAACACCACTGTCTTGGTGGGTCTGGGGCAGTATGGCCACAGCCTCCATGAAGGACCTTCACTCAGGCAGTGCATGACCACCTTGGCCTTGGGTGAAGGCTCCAGCTTTGTTCCGGACAATGCAGATCTGTGTCCTGCACCTGGCCCAAAGCAGGTTTGCCCATCTGTGGTTTGAGACAAGGGCAGGATGAAAGGGATTTAACTGCTCAGCGCAGGGCTGTGGGGTGGATGGGGGTGCCAGGCTGTTAGGAACCACCAGCTGCTCTGGCTGTTGCTCAGCCATCAAGATCTGTGTCTCAAGGTGTCGCCCACTGTCACTGAAGTAGGAGTTTCTCCACGTTGCTGCTCCCAGCTATTGGCAGCACACAATGTTCATTCGGTTTAGCAGCAGCTTGGGTAGCTGACATGAAAGCTGCTGAGGTCAATGGCATTTGTTTCTCTTTACTTATTAGAAGTAATTATTCATCAGTGGAATTTAATTATTACTTTGTTGCCTTTTTAAAATGTTGCTTAATGGAGGAAAGCAGCCATTTGTCTAGGCTGCATTTAGTGCTGAGTAGATCCAAAGGGGGTTTTCTTCAAGCTGTTTTGACCATAATAATAATAATAATAATAATAATAATAATAATAATAATAATAATAATAATAATAATAATAATAATAATAATAATAATAATAATAATAATAATAAAAAGCAAGTTGGTGAAGTGTGGAGCTGTAGGCTGTCTCTGTAATGATCTGAAGCACTCAAGCCCTTATTAACTTAATGCTTTCGTTTACTATCTCATTCCTGGAGGAAGACCTCCTGGTCAAACTGCTATTGCTCCTTTAAAAAACTCAAGTTAGTAATTGCTTCAGCTGCATAGCTCATTACGAGGAAGGGCCTACAGCTGAGAGCAGCACTCCTCGGCTTGGTTTTGTTTTTAAATTTTGAGGGGGAATTTTAGCAAAACCTTTTGTTATACCTCCAGCCCAAGCGTCAGCTATTCCATTGCTGCATATAAATTTATAAACTCAATTATAGAAGTTCTGCATTTCCACTTTCTTTGGAAATGGGAGGCTTGAGGGCTTGGCCGTATCGCACACTATTACTGTATTGATGAAGAGCTGGACAGAGCCCGTCAGCTGGTGGGTAGTGGCTGATCAATGGTGGTAGGAGCACAGCCTGTTTCATCAGGGCAGCCTTTAACCATGAGTAGCTGACACTGCTCTGATTACCATTTACCCTTTTTTTCCCTGAAAGTGGATGTTTTCTTCCTTCCCCCTCCTAGCAGTCTCTGGGAAGGAGCACACTCTCACATGTGCTACCCCAGGGAAGATTTAGTTAAAAGGAAAAAAGAAAATAAAGGCAGGGAAGAGGGGACTTTAAGGCAGCTTTGAGTAAATAGCTGGAGATAACTGGGCTCTAGCTGTGTTCCTGTACTGTGCTGGGGACAGTGATGCTGCCAATCTCCGAATTTCTGCACAAGCTGAGGGCAGCAGCTCTCCATCAGCAGTTCCTGCACTGGGCTCTGCTCACAGTTAAAAAAGCACTTTTAAAAAATCTATTTAAAGATATTCCATTGGGATTTGAGGACAGTATACGGTAGGGTGTCCTTGATAAGGAGGAGGCAAGAAGACACCAGGGGTTGGGTGAGATTAGGCTTCTCGCTGTTGCCCATCCATGATGGTTTCTGAAGGGTGGGGTGAGTGCCATCTCAGAAGTACAGGCAGGGAAACTGAGGCACTGCACTGAGGGCTTGCCCAAGGTTTGTGTAACGAGCCTATTTGTTCTTGTCAATGCCTGTCCCTAAATATACACCTTAAGGTGAGGAATTTTTCTGTCTTTGAAAGACATGAACAATGGTGTTATATGGAGATGGGCAAAAGGAGTCTCAGTGTTGGAGGAAAGATACCCACTGAGCTTCATGCACTTGGATTGGGTCTCTGGAGAGATGCTGGTAAGGACAGTGACATTTATGTTGATCTCTGAATTAATTCAAAGCTTGTAGATTCCACTGTGGTGAACCACCAGAAAGTGTGGCAAGCAGCAGCTCAAGGAAGGTCAGCACCTAAAGGTGGGTGCAGAGCACAGCTGTCCTACGGCTGGCACTGATTTATTTCATATTTTTTTTAAAAAAGCAGTTAATTTCTTGGAGTGCTCCAAGTAGACCTACTTTTAAAAGAAGGAGGTCTGATTCCTAAAGAGCGGGTATTCAGTATTCATTCTTTCTTGCTCCAAATCCAGCCCTTAGAGTGGGGCATGGGTTAATTCAAAATCATTAGTGCCTACGGAAAGTCTTGACCACAGCCATTCCTGCTCGCTTTGAAGTTTGCCTTTAACTGTCAGTTTCTTGTGCTCCCCAAAGTATTTGGGCTTTTAGCTTTTTGTCTGCTGTTCCATGCCTTTCTTTGATCACTATTTGTTCAGCTCCTGAAAGCAGGAAATAATGAACCCATTTTATTAAAACACTTTCTTCGTATTTGGGAGGGATAAATGAAGGACTTTCCTGCATGAATTTTTCTAGCTTGGCTGTTACAAGACATAATGTGCGATGCAGATGCATCAGGAAGGAAATTGTGGGGAAACTCACGTCAGGCTTAGGAGCTCCATGTCTTCATGCCAATTATGTGTGACCTACAAGCGTAAGACAAGGTGTGGGTCACCAAAATGGGTGACTGACAAAGTCTGGAAGATGTGTGTTTGTGGAGAAGGAGAAATAAGACTTGGGCGAGGAAACCTAACACGCTCTGCATGTCTTGGCTCTGCATCCCCTATATATTTCTGCAAGGGAGCATCAAGGAGAAAGAGATGAGGGTTTAAAGGAGACCTGCTCCCATGTAAATATTGTGTTGTTTCCAAGCGCCCGAAGTGAAGCCAGTTGCTTTGCAACTCCCCTGGGGTGGCTGGAGTCATTGAAGCCAAAGATAACTTCTTACCTTTTACTTCTCTTTGTGGCCTTACGTGCTGCAGGTGCACACAGCTGAGATCTGCAGCAAGATCTGAAAGCTCTTTGAGTATCTAAGGCTTGGGCACCTCAAACAGCTTTTCTTAGCAGAACTTGACAAAACGAATTAATCTTGGACACTCAAGTGGCGTAAGGCACCACACGCCACCAGCCCATTTTAAGTCACATTGAAGTTAATGAAAAGACTCCCACAGACTTCAGTGGGCGACACATCAAACTGTGCAGCACGGCAAAGCTGAAGTCTCAGCCACGTGCTTCCTGTCCTTGGTTTTCAAACATCTCTATTGTGCTGTCCCTGCTGAACAATTAAAAATGCCTTCTCACTGGCTGGGAAACTGAAGAAAAATTAGATCTGAAAACAAAGCCACAATGTAAATTGTGGCACGGACGCGCTGAAGGGGAAATCAAAGCTGTGTTCATCACCTGGGCAGTCAGAGACAGGTGGAAATAATATTATTTTGCACGTCTCAACCAAGAAGTTCTAGGAATAAGAAAATCTTGCCGGCTAATTAGGCTCAAATGGATGTACATGGGTCTGTGCAGAGACAGAACTAAGTAGAAGTGCTATTTTCTTATTAGGATCGGTACTGAAGTTAGAAACTATTTGGAATTAAACTGCTTTAGAGGGAAATAAGGTGGGTTTTCTTTTTTAGTGGGGGGAAAAATATTTTTTCCTGTAGAGCTATTTGGAGGGAAAAAGGTAGCTCGTGTTGTGGATCCTCACAGCTTATTACCAATGAAATGTAAATTTGTAGCCACAGGGCTAGTTAGGCATCTCTATGGAAACGTGCAGCTATGGGGTTTGTGCTCTGGTTGTTTTCAGAGTTTTTCTTCATATAGACAAGAAGCATATAGAAGGAGTCAGACTTTAGTATCCAATTCCAGGCTGTGTTTGGGGAAAGGTGAGGGGAAGAGCAAAAACCCAGCACACATCTCTCAGTAAATCACTCTGGGGTGAGACCCTCACAAGAGGTTGTTTTTCAGAGCAAAACTCCTTCTGAAATACAAGGCTTGAGGCTTGTTATGGGTAGGCACAAAAGCACTTCAATTCCTTCCTGCAGATGGACTCAGAATTGTGATCAAGAGGTTTGGGGTTTTTTTTGTTAAAACTGTAATTTCAAGAAAAGTAAAGCTTTCTAAGCACAGACATACCTTGGTGCTGATGCTCCAGTTAGAAGCAGGACACTGGACTCCACAAGCAGATTCCTCTGTACTTTCATGACCTCTTCTTCCATCATGTGCTTCTCTGGCACTAATTCATTATTTTTATATGATGGTGACGAGTGACAGTCCTGTCTGAGGCCACCCGGCTGCAGGGAGGCTGCACCCTGGGTGACAGGGGTTCTTCTGTTACCCTGCTGATTTTGCTTGTTTGCTTGCTTTTCCAATGCCGGGTTAGAGTGATACCTGCAACAGCCTGTCAGAACAGACCCGAAAAGTGTCCTGAATGCTTTATATATATAATGTGAATAAACAACTGCAGAGCAGCGGTGGGGTTGTTTGTTTGCTTGTTCTTTTGTTTTTCTTTTTTTTTCCCCAGCAATCTTCCAACTGACAGATTTCTGCATGTAATTGAGGGCTGCCTATTCAGTACAGTTAATCCTTTTTTTGGTCACTTCTAGTTACCTGTTGATTCTGCTAAGGGTTTTTTTTTATTCTTTTAACTAAGATTCAGGAAAAGATGAGATCCTTTTTTTTTTTTTTCCTCTGCATATGTGTGTGTCTTTTACATTGGCTTTAAAAAGTATGGTTGTTGTAAGCATATTTAATGGCTCTTCTCAAAGAGCTCTAGCAGGTTAGAAAGCAGATCCAATACACTTATGTTATTAACAGCTGCAGAAGCAAGCACAGGAGAAATGACAGCGAAAAGGAAATTACTTTCCTAGTTACCAAAGAGCGGAGGTGAAAGCTGGGATTTATAGAAATCCAGGGAAAAATTCACTCTCTCTTTATGCAAAAGGATTTAAGCTCTGCTTCTGCTCCTAACCCTCTGAAGGACACACTCTCGAGACAACCTTTCATAGGAACGTGATAGACTATTTGCTTCACCACATTACAGAAATGGCTTTTTTGGTCAACGCTGCGTTTTGCAAAGTCCCGAGGAGGAGCTGTGATGCAGACAGGTTGTCATGTGCTGCGTGAGCTAATATTAATGCCTGCTGTGACAGCCTTGCTACTCGGGGGTTTTTTTGCTGCTCCTTGTGTAACATCTGTCTGACGGAGCGGTATCAGCCTGTCATTGGCTTCTGCTGCACCCTGTTTTCTGTCTGAGAAACAGTAATGAGAGCAACCAAGGCGTTTTTTTCTTTTTCCTTTGAATTTTTTGAATGAGGCCCGCTGTGTTTTCGCAAATTGCATCTTCATTCTAAGTATTTAAGCGCCATAACTTTTCATATCAGACAACTTGGCATCGGCTTTGAAAAGAAACATGTTCTTCTAAAGCAGAAAACTAGATTAGAAAATTGCTTTTGCAGATAGAAACGCAGTCCTGTGGGCTCGTCTGATGCTTGGCAACGATGCGGGACAGCTTTCGGCACGGCAGAGCGCTCGGCTGCCTCCGCCAGACGCGCCAGCCCCGGCTGCTGCGCTCTCTCAGCCGGGGACAGCGGGTTCATCTTTCCGTCAACGAGCTGGCACGTATCTCCAGGAGACGCTCCACCGTAACAGGGCAAAGTGCCCTACAGGAGTTCCGTTTGGAAAGGTCACCCTATATTAATCATTGTGTCCCTTTTAAAAAGTAGCATGAAAGAGAAGTGGAGTTTAAGTTTTTTGGGTGGTTTTTTTTTTTTTGAGTGCATGCAGCACATAAACCATCCAACCAACTATAAAACAAATGCTAGAATTAATGGCTTAATTCTCTTTGCGTTAGGATAAAGCATATGGTTTTAAAATGTCTTCAGTAAAGAACTGCTGAATATGGGAAACATCTACTATTGCCCTGTACTAAATTGAAAAGCAAGTTCAAGTGTGAAGATTGGTGGGGTGATAGCCAAAGGCAAGCTGTCCTGCAGCTTATTTTGTGAGACAATCTAGTTTTAATGTTTGTGCGTACAAGTTTGACCCAGTAAGCACATTAAATAATTACCATTTCTGGAAACTCAGGTCTTTTTTCAGACCAGCTTCTTTTTAGTTCTTCAACTATGGAAGAGAATCCAGAGCGCTGCTTCTTCCCCACCAGCTCACATGCGAGTGCCAGTTTAACTGTACCAAGGAATGACAGAGTGCAAGCTGAGGGATAATCCTCTCTTCCACCCCGTTTTCCTACAAGGCTGCTGTAATGATGATCTGTCCTACATTTCCATACGGGCTACTGCTGCCTTTGAACAGAATCCTGATGGTGCACAGAGGCAGGAATTGGCCTCCTTTGTTTTCAGGTAAGGTGGGTGTGTGGCTGGCTGTGCTCACACCCCACTTCCCCCCCCAAAATGATGCATTTTTTAGATGTCAGAGAACAGTGTGAAACGTGGTCCAGCTTTCAAGCCAACAGTGCTATGGGAAGGTGAGGCCCTTTGGCAGGGTCAGTGCCTGTCTCAGCATGGGTAACCTTCACAACCTCCACAACTACAGCTGATCTTCCAGTGCTTTGTTCCACCGTAGCCCAAGAGCACTCTGGGTTTGGCCAGGCAGTACCACGCCACACACGCAGCACAACATGAAGCCAATGAGATGAGTAACAGGCGGAAAGTCTGTATCTGTACCAGCTACAGCGCGGTGCAGGTGCTTGGCAAGATCAAGACTTTGATCCTGTTCACACCAGCATGCGTAAATTCTCACATCCAGTGCCTTCCCTGGGAACATTCAGACGTGTTTTACCTAAATGAAGGGCACTGCACCATCTGATACACTGTTTTTTATAAGACAGCAGCGCCAGTGTTTTGTAAGAACTGGGGTAGAGATCACAAGTTGATTTTAACTGCAGTGGAAAGTGCACTCTGCTGGCTCCAGAAGCTTTCAGGAATAACATGTAATTCTTAGCAAATTTACCCAGTTCCCTGTCACTGGAACCCTGAGTTTCAGTCCCTGATTCTAATTCCCTTACCTGCCCAGAGTGAAACACTGAACTGGTTACTTAACGGTAACTCAAAGTAACAGCACAAGCAAATGGCAAAACCCAAGAATATGCTTAACTCTATCCAGGAACTGTAAAAAGGCTGCAGGGAAAGGCTGCCTTTATTTAAAATTTTTTATGAAATATAATTATTTTTCTACATGAACAAACATTTACTTTTGTTGGCAGAAACATGTAAAAGTTCATAAAATACCTTCAAATACAGATTTAAAAAGAAGCATCCAAACTTTTAATTTAATCTCCAAATCTTGGTTGAGTGGACTTCGTTTTTTCTTTATTTCCTTGAAAGAGGTTAGTGGCTTGGGGCAGTATTTTCTCCAGAAGGTAAACATCTCTCAACGGTTGCACTACAGGTGGTTTTCATTCTTTACTGCCTGAAGTCCAGTTTCAAGTCTAGAATTAGAGAGACGTTCCACATGACTTGCAGCACAGTACTTTTTTCATCTCATTTCTCCAGGGGTGCATAATTCAAAAGCTTCTCAATCAGATCCACGTGAGCCAGGAGCATTCTGCGGCAGCAGTATCTCTTCAAACCAAGGGCATCCAGGGCATCTCTATTAATGAACAAGAACAACAATAAAAAAAATAATGGATGAAGTGAGTCAGAACCACTTGTGTTCCTAAGCAACATACTGATTACTTTGAGCTTAGTCATAGAGGAAAACTTGTTTGCAGTTAAAACTAAGAAACTGAAATTCAGCACGTGCTGTTAATGTTCTTTTCCATTTACTGCTGTTGACAGGGTGTTTGCCTGTTCTCTGGCCAGCAGGAGCACATGATCTTCTGTTGAAGCTGGTGTCCAGCTGACAGAACCACCGGACTTTCAGAGGTAAGTCTGCAGAACTCCCACAGGAACAGAACCGTAACAGACCAACTCTTACGAATTTCCTCTTCTGAACTACCTGACTCATGAGGGCGTATTTGGTCAATACGCAAGGTTAGGTGAGATGCACGTATTTTGGTTTTGGAAATAAAATTTTGGTCATCACAACTGGGAAGAGGCTTGAAATATGGTATATTTCTAACCTCAATTATTTAGTTACAGTAACTCAGTCTTCGTTTTACAAATACCAGTCTGCAGAGAAGAGAGGAGCTGATCTGGTTATAAAAATCTGATCAATCAAGAGCTGCAAATGTAGTAAGAGGAACACAGTTTGGAAACATAGGAAGCCACTTCCACTCCTCCTAAAATCCTGGACAGTCCATAATTACCTGTGCTGGCTACAGCTCCTGCTAATTGTATGCTAGAAGGTAGCACAAAGGCACCAGACCACCTCCCGACACAAGAATAAGGAACAGCATCCCCAAGCATTGTTATCCAGGCTATTGTGAGCATCTCTAAGCACCATTCTAGTGTTTCTGTAAACTGAGGATGACACTTGCCTACTTCACAAACTGAGAGGTATATAGAAACTAAAATAACTCAAAATGCGAACTACCCCACATATGGATGGGATGCTAATTATAAGGCAGGCTAAAAATCCCTTCCAGTTCCCATATAAGGTGGCATTCAGTTATACAACCTGTTCCCTACAAATAAGGATGTGCAGACTAACCAACAAGAAATCTGTGTTTTACAGTCTTTCCACTTAATTCCTCTTGAGTGACTGCTTGAGATTCTGATGGCTGGGTAGAAAATGTATGAATCATCCTTTCCTAAACCACTGCATGTGTCTTCAATGGCTATCTTTATCAGACCTCTTGAAGATAAGTGACACTATCCAAGCTCTTTAGCGCCGACCTATTAACCATAAAGCCAGTCTGATACTCTTTCAGAATTTGACATTCATGAAATATGACTGATCTCAGGTCTTTAGATCTATATGATGGGGTGCAACAATCCAGCATTTGCTTACAACAAATGTATTTTCCTGAAACCTGCAATTCTCCTGTGGGAAGAAGCAGATAGATACTTTAAAAAGTACAAATGACTGAAAGGAAGCCTCTGCATAAGCTGGACCATGGTAAAAGGTTGTTTGGCTTTGCGCAGTACAGTCTAACTGTATGGAGTCAAACTCCAGCAGCTTCTCTGGTGATGTCAATTAGTCCTTGTACCTATCAACTGTTCTTCAAGGACTTAAATAGCAGGGCTATTCATTTTAGGACTAGCACTTGCAAAAGTCATTTAAGGGAAAGATATGAACAGTGTATCTTTTAAAAAGAATGTTTATAAATAATATAACATGACATCTAAACTTTCCAAAACACTTGAGAACAAAAGCATTTGAGGTCTGTTGATATGTAAGTTTTTAGAGCTATCTGGAAAGTTCTGAACTTTCAAGTGCATATATCAGAGATGCAAAATACTGACATTAATCATAACTTTAGAATTCATACTATACATTTCAGCTAAACTTCAGTTTTATTTCCTTTTTTATCTAGCTTCCAAGAATTTGTGAAAAAAAGAGCAATTTTAAGGGACAAATAGAAAGCTGGGGGTCTTTTTTTAACCACAAATTGTTTAGATAAATTAATTTCTTCCATCTCGTCTACCCCTTTCTTAAGCCACCATTACTAGTGATTGTGACACTGCAATGTAAAATTTTAAGTGTATGACATTTGTAAATTCTGCTTCTGATCATACAATACCATAAATGCATTGGTTTGAACAGCCATCCAAGAATCACACCAGTGACCACAGCAATCATTTTCAAGCGAGCATTTACCAATGACAATGTACATCTTCCCATCCCATACAAAAGTAGAGGAATAATGAAGACAAGAAAAATATTAAAATGTAATACTTGGTAAATAAATCAGAAGTGCTACCAGATTAGCTCTGATAAACTTCAGTGAGAAATTATTAGCAACTTGTACAATTTAATGTTTTTAACTCTGTAGATGAAATAAATGCCTTTTTTTTTTTTTTTTTTCTTGGTAGGAACTTTCCAAAAACCTTTAGTTTAGCAGCTGCAATATTCTACTTAGCTAGGTTTGACAGGTTTTGGGATGTAAATGCACTCTAAAAAGGCCACTCTCAGAAGTAATGAGATTCAGGGAAAGCACTGAATGATTTTCACTGGACAATTTCTAATGAAAGCGATAAATGGTGGGGGGACAGGACATCTTTTCCCTGCAAACTCCACATCAAGCATTGAGCAGCACAGACAATAATCACAGCTTCCTACAAGTTCAGAGGAAGCTCCAAAACCAAAACTTTCCTTCCTTCCCTGTTTGTTCTGTGCTCCACTGTTTAACATTTGACAAAACAGCATCCTAAACCACGTTTTCAGATTTACTTTAGAGAAAAGGCAGTGAAATCTGTATTGTTAATATACATTCTTCTAATAGTTCATAGATGTAAGTCCATTAAAAAGCCTATTAGTAACCCTAACTATTGCAATACAAAGCAAATATTCTTTTCTTTCTACTTAACAGTTTCAACATCACTTCAGGACATCTCCAAAACTTTTGACATTTTTTTTCCACTCCTTTGAATTGCAAAAATCCATGTTGTTCTTTTTTTTTTCCTTCATACTTGATGAAAATGTAAATATTTCTCAAGAGTTACCTTCTCAAACCTTTCTGAAGCAGTTCCACCACAGCCAGACCCTCCTTGAACTATTAAAAGACAATTCTGTCTATGCAAAGCATGGATAGACTTCTTAAAATAGAATTGTTAGGACCGTCAGTCAGGTATCCAGAGCAGTTAAACCTCCCCTTCCCCCTAGCAAACCAGTGCTTGCAAATAAGGTTAGCAATTCTGGGAACATGAAATACTTTTAAGAAAACCTAGAAGAGGTATACATTCTTAACAATATTAGTTAGTTCTAACATTTGTAAGGTCTTCTTTCTCTCTCCTTTAAAAGACCCAAACACTGGTGTCAAAGTTGACTGTACAGCTTGTTTCTTTCCTTCCAGTTCCACACAGAGTTAAACATTAGAGACTGTTTTGGGAGTAAAGGTTGTGACTTGGCAACTTCCATACTACTATCCAGAAAGATTCAGCAGGGAAGCATGTGCTTTCTTACCTATTATAATTTCTAACCTCTGGTTAAACAGCCTCAGAACATATCTGTAGTTTTTAGCCTCTTTACAGCTACTTTGTAACACTATGATCCTGCACTTATATACCTTATGCACTGTGCAAACCCATCAAAGAACATAAAGAAATAATACCCACCCTTCTGTGTATTCTGCTTGCAGAAGGCCAAGATAGGCTTCCCACTTGTTTCCAACTATTTTGCCGCACGTGAAACATCTGACTGGGATGATCATTTTTGCACCGTAGCTGTAACATTAAAAAAAATACAGTATCACCCCCCTGCAAAATAACTAAATACCATCTTCAAATATAAGAAAGGAAATTCAGAACTTGTACAAGTCTCAAACGGCAGCTCAACAGGCTAGGTGGCAGTAAGCAAGACAAGAGGCCGTAATTCACCGTTACGGAGCTGCTGAATTACAGCGGCGCCACAGATCTCTCCTCACCGCCGTGGGCAAGGCGGTCCCGAAGAGGGCAGGGGGCAGCGGCGCTGGGCCGGGGGCTGAAGACCCAACACCTTCTGCCCGAGCCTGGGAGCGCGTTATCCCTGCCCCGCACTCGGCAGAAACACCCCAAGAGGCGGTCATAGGGCTGGGGGAGCCCGAGGCCTTGCTCGCCGGGCCAGGCCTCCCCGGAGGAGATCGGCCCCAGTCCGCCCGCGAAACCCCACGCTGAGGAGGCGCCCAGCCCCACCGGGGCACTGAGGGGAACCGCAGCCCCACGAGGCGACTCCTACCGCGGCGAGGAGCCCCCCAGCCCCGCCGCAGCACTGAGGGGACCGCAGACCCCGCCAGGCGACTCCTACCGTCACGGCTCCGCCGCGCTCCCCTAACGGCTGGGAGGGCGCTACCAGCGCGGCGGGGCGGGGGGAAGGCGGCCCGGCACCCCCCCGTTTCCGCGCAGGGCGGCGGGGTGGTAGCGGCCGAGCCTACGGCGTCCCGGCCGGCCCAAGAGAGCGCGCGCGCGGGGCGGGCTCGCTTTCGCCTTTCGCGTGTGGCGCGCTGAGTGGCAGCCGGGGCGCCGGGAGCGCG